>NC_138306.1:81982500-82075000 GCF_965601325.2 Salmo salar | reverse complement strand
TAGAACCCAAGGTCAATACTTAGAACCCCAGGTCTAAACTTAGAACCCTGGGTCTATACTTAGAACCCCAGGTCTATATTTAGCACCTCAGGTCTATACTTAGAACCCAAGGTCAATACTTAGAACCCCAGGTCTAAATGTAGAACCCCGGTCTATTCTTAGAACCCCAGGTCAATACTTAGAACCCCAGGTCAATACTTAGAACCCCAGGTCTATACTTAGAACCCCAGGTCTATACTTAGAACCCCAGGTCGATACCTAGAACCCGATGTCTATACTTAGAACCTCAGGTCTATACTTAGAACCGCATGTCTAAACTTAGAACCCCAGGTCTATACTTAGAACCTCATGTCTACACTTAGAACCCCAGGTCTATACTTAGAACCTCAGGTCTATACTTAGAACCCCAGGTCTATACTTAGAACCTCAGGTCTATATTTAGAACCCCAGGTGTATATTTAGAACCCCAGGTCTATACTTAGAACCCCAGGTCTAAACTTAGAACCCCAGGTCTAAACTTAGAACCCCAGGTCGATACTTAGAACCCCAGGTCTATACTTAGAACCTCATGTCTATACTTAGAATCCCAGATCAGGCAGTATTAAACCATTTTAGCAAACCGTAATATAGCTGTACATTTTCTCCTGTATTCTGCTGTAATGCTTGGTTGCCCCTCAATGTTTTTACCTTCGACTACTGTCTGTCTGTCTGTCTGTCTGTCTGTCTGTCTGTCTGTCTGTCTGTCTGTCTGTCTGTCTGTCTGTCTGTCTGTCTGTCTGTCTGTCTGTCTGTCTGTCTGTCTGTGTCTGTCTGTCTGTCTGTCTGTCTGTCCTGTCTGTCTGTCTGTCTGTGTCTCTCTGTCTGTCTCTCTCCCTCTCTCTGTCTCTCTCTCTCTCTCTGTCTCTCTCTTTGTTGACTGATTGCACCTGTCCTTCCCTCTTCTGCCATATGGACCCAGCGGCCCGGTGCACCTGCCTCTCTCCCTGACACTGCCACCTTCATGCCAGCCCAGAGCTCCCAGAGCACTGCATGGCCAGCCTGGTACCTGAACACACAACACACACTTGAAGGCCAGAGGCTGCCCCCATGCCCAGCTTGGCCATGCCACCTCTCTCTGAGGGTCCGTGTGGAAAGCTCAGTATACCCACTTACACACTCACACACTCTGTATGCCCCCTCACGTACTTACGATACACACTTACACACTGTAGGCCATCACACACTTACCCACACACTCTGCTAACACTCTCTGTTTGACCCCACTCCCCTGCACACACACACTCTGAATAACATCACACACACACACACACACACACACACACACACACACACACACACACACACACACACACACACACACACACACACACACACACACACACACACACACACACACACACACACTCTGAATAACATCACACACACTCTGAATGCCCCCACTCTCTCACGCACCACATATGCCCCCTCACCCATGCACTCTGTTTGCCGCTCAAACACAGCACCCATCGCCAGGTATCTCCTGTGCTGCTGTGTTGGTTCTGTAGAAAGATAAGAGGCCAGCCAGTACTCTGTGAACTAGAGGGAACACACCAAAATAGCGTTATGTTTATATTACAGCATTAGACTCAAGGCTATGGGTGCCCTTGACCATCACCATATTGTTGGGTCGATGGTGTTTACTATTTGACACTGTGGAATTCTCTGGATTTTCATCTCAATCGCTTTTGAAACCTCGACACCTGAGTCTACTGCTGCTTGCCCATTAGTGATGGAGAGTCACAGACCAGACGTAGACTACTGCTGCTTGCCCATTAGTGATGCAGAGTCACAGACCAGACCTAGACTACTGCTGCTTGCCCATTAGTGATGGAGAGTCACAGACCAGACCTAGTCTACTGCTGCTTACCCATTAGTGATGGAGAGTCACAGACCAGACCTAGACTACTGCTGCTTGCCCATTAGTGATGGAGAGTCACAGACCAGACCTAGTCTACTGCTGCTTGCCCATTAGTGATGCAGAGTCACAGACCAGACCTAGTCTACTGCTGCTTACCCATTAGTGATGGAGAGTCACAGACCAGACCTAGACTACTGCTGCTTGCCCATTAGTGATGGAGAGTCACAGACCAGCCCTAGACTACTGCTGCTTGCCCATTAGTGATGCAGAGTCACAGACCAGACCTAGTCTACTGCTGCTTACCCATTAGTGATGCAGAGTCACAGACAAGACCTAGACTACTGCTTGTTTGGTGTGTTGGTTGCTATGGTTTTAAGGAGAATGCGGAGAAACCATGGGATACATTCTCTCTCTCTCACTCTCTCTCTTTCTCTCTCTCTCTCTTTCTCTCTCTCTCTCCCTGGGAGCCTGTTTGATTCTCCTTTCCCAGAACCCTCCCTGCCTTTCGCCTTTGATACCTCCTGCCTCCCCTCCATCCCTCCTCTTCCCCTCCATACTGTCAGGAGAGCCAGCTCACAGCAGCAGGAATCTATCGGATGATAGGATCTGATCCGATGGCTGTCTTTTATCCAGGGCTGCATGCTGAATGGACGGGCTGTGAGAGGCTGCATGATGGGTTTATCTGGCTGTGTATCTGGCTGTGGCTGTGTGTCCCACCCAGATCTTTTCTAGCTCAGCACAGTGATAAAAAACCTGAGGATTTACCTGGGCTGCAGGGGGGTGCACTTTCTTTCTTTCTTTCTTTCTTTCTTTCTTTCTTTCTTTCTTTCTTTCTTTCTTTCTTTCTTTTTCTTTCTTTCTTTCTTTATCTTTCTCTGCTCTAAGCTAGTTGAACCGCTGACTTTCACTAATTTCCTCTCTCTCACATTGTTTCTCTTTTACCTGGAATCAATCTACTTTTCACTCTCATTTCCCTCTCTCTTCATCTCACTTTCCCTCTCTCCGCCCCCTCTCCCCTCTCTCTCTCTCTCCTTTTTCAGTCTCACTAGATTGCTGCTGTGATGGACAGGGGTCGTTGTGGTGTTGTGTTCTCTGTGTTTTCTTCTAGGCGGAGGTGGTAGGAGAGAGAAAGGAGGGAGGGAGGGGGGATGTGGGGGGGGCTCTTTCAAACTCCTGCAGTTTCCCTCTCTCTCACTCTCTTCTGTTAGCTCAGGTCCTGACTCCCTGTAAAGATGAGCTATAGACACAAGCCACTCCGGAAGGAGAGAGGGGAGGAGGAGATAGGGGGAGCAGGATGAGAGTGTGTGTCTGTGTGTCAGTGGGAGGACAAGGGGATGTCTATTGGAGCGGATGGCTGTGTGGATTGCCTTTTGTGTTCTGACAGAGACACTGTAGACACGTCACAGCACAGCGCGCGGCCCAGCCATGCCTGTCACCCGACAGAGAGAGGGGAACAGAAGATACCAAGGAGGCAAAAAGCACAAGGACACCCGGCGTCTGCATACACTTAGCCTGTCTATCTCGCCCCATTAAAATAGTCATCACCCTCCTCTCTGACTACACCGAGTGTCAGGAAGTTGTGGTTCTGTTTAGATCTGCCTTGAGGTTAAAGGGATACGGGGAGGAATAACAGGCTTTGTGGTTACATAAAGCCATCCCTTTAAAATCTTGCAGATCTCTGTGAAAGCCATTGCAAGGAGAATTCCCTGAGAATATGGTCTGGCTTTTTACCCAGAACTCCCTGAGAATATGGTCTGGCTATTTACCCAGAACTCCCTGAGAATATGGTCTGGCTTTTTACCCAGAACTCCCTGAGAATATAGTCTGGCTTTTTACCCAGAACTCCCTGAGAATATGGTCTGGCTTTTTACCCAGAACTCCCTGAGAATATGGTCTGGCTTTTTACCCAGAACACCCTGAGAATATGGTCTGGCTTTTTACCCAGAACTCCCTGAGAATATGGTCTGGCTTTTTACCCAGAACTCCCTGAGAATATGGTCTGGCTTTTTACCCAGAACTCCCTGAGAATATAGTCTGGCTTTTTACCCAGAACACCCTGAGAATATGGTCTGGCTTTTTACCCAGAACTCCCTGAGAATATGGTCTGGCTTTTTACCCAGAACTCCCTGAGAATATGGTCTGGCTTTTTACCCAGAACTCCCTGAGAATATAGTCTGGCTTTTTACCCAGAACACCCTGAGAATATAGTCTGGCTTTTTACCCAGAACTCCCTGAGAATATGGTCTGGCTTTTTACCCAGAACTCCCTGAGAATATAGTCTGGCTTTTTACCCAGAACTCCCTGAGAATATGGTCTGGCTTTTTACCCAGAACTCCCTGAGAATATGGTCTGGCTTTTTACCCAGAACTCCCTGAGAATATGGTCTGGCTTTTTACCCAGAACTCCCTGAGAATATGGTCTGGCTTTTTACCCAGAACTCCCTGAGAATATAGTCTGGCTTTTTACCTGTGTCCGACGAGGTTCAAAATCAGGCACCAGAAGAGCCCATTAGCCCTCTAAGCTAAAGCTGCAGTTATACTGTGTCTGTAACTCAGTTGGTAGAGAATGGCACATGCTACACCAAGATACTGGGTTTGATTCCTGGGACCATACAAAGGTTAAATGTATGCAAGCATGACTGTAAGTTTCTTTGGATAAAATGATCTGCTAAATGGCTCATAATATTATATTAGGCAGAAATACTCTCTGCAGGAATGGGCATGGATGGTTAATGGCCTCTGTGTTGCTAAACTGAGGGCCAAAACACCAGGACTAAGGTATTACAGTATTTTTTATTTAACTAGGCAAGTCAGTTAACGAACAACTTCTTATTTACAATGACGATCAAGGAAAAGTGGGTTAACTGCCTTGTTCAGGGGCAGAAAGACAGATTTATCCCTTGTCAGCTCGGGGATTTGATCTAGAAACCTTTCGGTTACTGGCCCAATGCTCTAACCACTAGGCTACCTGCCGCCCAGTTCAGTCAATCTGTAATGTGAATTGGAATTCCAATTAAATTACTGAAACATGCTCATTGCATATAAATTACACTTATTTTTCAATGAATATCCTGAGTTGAGTCAATTGAAGTTGATTGAGGTCAATTGAAGTGGAGTTGACCCCAACTCGGCTGAAGCTCATTCTGATAGGTTGTGTCAGATTTCTCTTGTCCACTGTGTTGTTGTATTATATAGGCTACAATGGGAGGCTATGCTGAAAAATAATCTGTGATTCTGTGAGCCTGTGATTCTGTGAGCCTGTGATTCTGTGAGCCTGTAAGCCTGTGAGCTTGTGATTCTATGAGCCTGTGATTCTACGAGCCTGTGATTTTATGAGCCTGTGATTCTATGAGCCTGTGATTCTATGAGCCTGTGAGCATGTGATTATGTGATTCTGTGAGCCTGTGATTCTGTGATTCTATGAGCCTGTGATTCTATGAGCCTGTGATTCTATGAGCCTGTGAGCCTGTGATTCTGTGAGCCTGTAATCCTGTGAACCTGTGATTTTATGAGCCTGTGATTCTATGGGCCTGTGATTCTATGAGCCTGTGATTCTATGAGCCTGTGATTCTATGATCCTGTGAGCCTGTGATTCTATGATCCTGGGAGCCTGTGATTCTATGATCCTGGGAGCCTGTGATTCTGTGCTCCTGTGAGCCTGTGATTCTATGAGCCTGTGAGCTTGTGATTCTATGATCCTGTGAGCCTGTGAGCCTACACACACACACACACACACACACACACACACACACACACACACACACACACACACACACACACACACACACACACACACACACACACACACACACACACACACACACACACACACACACACACACACACACACACTGACCCTGCCTCTCCTTTAGTCTCCCATTCTGATCAATCCTCTCTCATTGACCATGCCTCTCCTTTCAACCACTGGCTAGAAAAACTCACTGACCACAACAGTGTGGCTAATAAAGATCTAGCCCCTTGAGAAAAAGTTATATAATAAATCCTTCCCTAGAAATGAAAGCAGAAATAATTACCCAGAGGTGTGTGTCTTTTTCCACTGAGACTGCTTGGGATGAGGTAGGTCGATACTAGCAACCCCTACTATTGGTGGTTATTAGTACACAGCTTTTACCCTGGATATTCCTGACTAGTTTAAAGAGTCCATCAATAGTGCAGTAATGCAGCCACTGCTATCTCATAAAACACACCTCATCTTGCATGAAGATGTGTGTGCTGCACAGACCTAATTGAGTTGTGTCACAGCCGTCGTTGAAGAGAGAAGGGGACCAAGGCGCAGCGGGTTGCGTGCTCATCATTATTTATTTAATTAAAGTGAACACGAAAACAAGAAACAAAGAACAACAGACCGACAGTTTCACAGGCTATAATAACAGCAGTGCAAAACTACCCACCCTGAGACAGGTGAAAACAAGCTCCCTAAATATGACTCTCAATCAGGAACAACGATGTACAGCTGTTCCTGATTGAGAGCCACACCAGGCCAACAAAGAAATACAAAACATAGAAAACCTAGAAACCCAAAACAAGAACATACACCAAAAACCCCGGAACACATAAATGCAATACCCCTCTACATACACATAACCCCCAAACCATATAAAACAAATACCCTCTGCCACGTCCTGACCAAACTACCATAACCAATAACCCCTATACTGGTCAGGACGTGACAAATTCCCCCTCTGTCATTAGTCCAAAGTAGTATTTATAGAAATAAAACATTGTATCCAACCTTCTTTTCTCCAATTCTTATATGTATTTACAGATAATGAAAGCTATTTGATTTAACTTTGCAGTTTGACACCAGAAAACTGATGGTCTAATTTACTGCAAAAACACAGAGTAACATGTTGGTCTTCCAGCAACAGACATCCGTTGAAGTTGAAATATTACACAACATGTTTTCTTTCAAATCCCAGAGAAGTCAAGTTTTTATTTTGTGTTGACCTTGTGGTCTTTGTGATCAGTGGAGTGGCAGCGGATTGGCCTGGGTGGAGGGAGTGGTTGACTTACATCCCTAGAGAGAAAACAAGAAAACACACCAACAGAACTTAGCCTGGGCCTGGCGAGGTTACGTGTGTGTGTGTGGGTGTAGAGGGTGCTTGGAGGGCAGAGTTTTAACAATAAGCTTCACTAATGAGTTGCTTTGGCAGTCACATTTTGGCTTCATGAGAGGGAGGGAGCCCAACATGAATTTCCGATGTTGCTTGGCGACCGCAAAGAATGTACAGAAAACTACTTTCTAAGTGTGGGTGTGTGTGTTCCCATTAGTGTGTGTGTGTTCCCATTAGTGTGTGTGTGTTTGTGTGTGTGTTCCCATTAGTGTGTGTGTGTTCCCATTAGTATGTGTGTGTTCCCATTAGTGTGTGTGTTCCCATTAGTGTGTGTGTGTGTGTGTGTGTGTGTGTGTGGTGTGTGTGTGTGTGTGTGTGTGTGTGTGTGTGTGTGTGTGTGTGTGTGTGTGTGTGTGTGTGTGTGTGTGTGTGTTCCTATGTGTGTGTGTTTGGATATGTGTATGTACGTGTGTGTGTATTATTGGTAGGACGGGAGGTGGCCTAAAAATGTTCACTCAGCTTAGCACCAAGCTCTAGTTTCAACCCTCTTGCTCTGCCTTATCCCCCCATCCCCCAATTCCAATCCTAGCTTTTAGAAGGGGAAGGAGTAAGGCAGCCTATACCACTGGTCCTGTACACCCATATCTCTCTCTCTGTCTCACACTCTCTCTGTCTCGCACTCTCTTTCAATTCAAGGGGCTTTATTGGCATGGGAAATATATGTTTACATTGCCAAAGCAAGTGAAATTGATACTTTTTTTAATTTAACCTTTATTAACTAGGTAAGTCAGTTAAGAACAAATTCTTATTTATAATGACGGCCTACCCCGGCTAAACCCTCCCCTAACCCGGGCGACACTGGGCCAATTGTGCGAATTGTGTGCCACCCTATGAGACTCCCGATCACAGCTGGTTGTGATACAGCCCAGGATCAAACCAGGGTCTGTAGTGATGCCTCTAGCACTGAGATGCAGGGCCTTAGACCGCTGCACCACTCGTGAGCCCAGAGTGAAAGTGAAATAAACAATAAAAAGTGAACAGTAAATTTTACACTCACACAAGTTCCAAAATAATAGAGACATTTCAAATGTCATATTTTCTCCTGAGTGGCGCAGTGGTCCATATATTAAATAACATTCCACCTTATTGATTGGAGGGTTTGCGCTGCATGCTGTCAGCTAGCTTAGCATGGTTAGAGTTGTAGATACTGATTGCTAGCCTCAAGCAGGTGTCCAGGTGATCATCTGTTAGAGTGGACCGGTATTGTGACTTGATGAACCCATTGATGCGGCCAGTCATGGCTGGTGCTCCATCTGCAGTTATGGACACACGTTTGTAAATGGATAACTGAGTGCTATTAATAATAAAGTCCTTGAATGCCACAAAAATGTCCTCCCCTTGAGTTTTTCATTTCAGTGATATGATTTTGAGCGGTTCCTCTTTGGCAGTCATGTCTTCAAACACCATTCTGATGAAAATGCACAACTGAAATGTGTCGATCACGTCTGTCGACTCGTCAAATTCAAGTGAAAAGAACACGCACTCATTTATGTATTTTTTAAGACTCTCCCTCAAGTCCTCCTCCGTCCTTTCACAACGCCGTGTAACAGTAGTTCTGGATAGCTGAACATCCTTTCACAGCGCCGTGTAACCGTAGTTCTGGATAGCTGAACATGCTTTCACAGCGCCGTGTAACAGTAGTTCTGGATAGCTGAACATCCTTTCACAGCGCCGTGTAACCGTAGTTCTGGATAGCTGAACATCCTTTCACAGCGCCGTGTAACAGTAGTTCTGGATAGCTGAACATCCTTTCACAGCGCCGTGTAACAGTAGTTCTGGATAGCTGAACATCCTTTCACAGTGCCGTGTAACAGTAGTTCTGGATAGCTGAACGTCCTTTCACAGCGCCGTGTAACAGTAGTTCTGGAGAGCTGAACGTCCTTAATAGCGGAAATGATTTCTGATTTTATTTTGGAAATCAACAAACAATGATTCTGCTGCCCCTAAAAAAGCCTCTTTTATCATTTCTCCATCCTGGAACGGTTTCTTGTGCTTTTCTAGTATGCGACTCACCCATAATGATGCGATCGTGGCTGCCTTTGATGTTGAGCTGGGCCTTGTAAAGATTGATTGTTGGGCAGCTAGTTGAGACTTCAACTCTTTTATTTTTCTCTCACGTAGTTCACTTTTAGCTGGAAAGTCACTTTCATATTTTTTGTGAACAGTTTTGAAATGCCTCTCGACATTTCCCTTCTTAGCAAGAGCTACGTTTGAATGGCAGATCAGACACACACATTTGGAATTTGTTGTTATCTTTCTCCAACTCACTGTGAAAGTGGTAGATTTTTGGTTTCTTGCTGCTTGGTCCAGCACTCATATTAAAAACGTAACCGCAACTTCATTTAAAAAAACAACTACCACTGGAACAACAAAGAATTTTCTGTTACAGGTCTGTTACAGGTCTGTTACAAGTCTGTTACAGGTCTCGCGAGCGTGGAAATGTAAACTTACTAGCTGCAGACGGTTGCTATGGTAGCGACAGTTTGGAAAACAAATGTAGCAACTGTAGTGCTACGGGTTGGTCCAATTTTCTGTCAATCAAGCAGTTTAAAAAAATATATTTTGGCTCCGCAGTAATATTCGAGAAAGAAGTGAACGTGTAAGCAAAGCATACGGCGCTTCAGAACTGTGGACCTCATTATTTTTAAGCAGACTCGATGGTAACACTGTGAATTGCCAAAATATATATTTTTAGTGCATGCATTTTGAAAACGTTCATACTGTCTGCTAGTGTAACGCCCTGGCCATAGAGAGGGGTTTTTGTTCTTTATTTTGGTTAGGCCAGGGTGTTACATTGGGTGGGCGTTCTATGTTCATTTTTCTATGTTTTTGTATTTCTTTGTTTTGGGCCGTGTGTAGCTCCCAATCAGGCACAGCTGTAGTTCGTTGTTGCTGATTGGGAGTCACACATAAGTAGGCTGGTTTTCCTTTGGGTTTTTGTGGGTGATTGTTTTCTGTTTAGTGTGTAACCGGACAGAACTGTTGCTGGTCGTTTTGTTTATTTTATAGTGTTCATGCGATTCATTAGATCCTTTATGATGAACACATCCTCCGCTGCACCTTGGTCTCTTTCTGACGACGGCCATTACAGAATCACCCACCAAAAACGGACCAAGCAGCGGAGGAAGGAGAAGCACCAGGAGAGGGGTAATATGGACTCATGGACTTTGGAGGAGATGGAAAGGTGCGTTCAGGATTCCTGGAGATGGGAGGAATTGCTCGACGGAGGTGGACCGTGGGCTCAGGCTGGGGAGTATCGCCGCCCGCAGTGGGAGATCGAGGCGGCGATAGCTGAGAGGCGCTGGTACGAAGTGAGGGAGCGCAAGAGGCACGAGAGGCAGCCCCACATTTTTTGGGAGGGGGGGCACACGGGGAGTGTGGCGGAACCAGGAAGGAATTCTGGGCCAACTCCCCGTGCCTACGGCAGGCAGCGCAGTACTGGTCAGGCACCGTGTTATGCGGTTAAGAGCACGGTGTCTTCAGTGCACGTTCATAGCCCGGTGCGCTATAGGCCAGCCCCCCGCAAGTGCCATGCGAGTGCAGGCATCGAGCCAGGACGGATTGTGCCGGCTCAGCGCGTCTGGTCTCCAGTGCGCCTTTTCAGTCCAGGTTATCCAGCACCGGCTCTGCGCACTGTGTCTCCAGGGCGCTGGGAGGGTCCAGTTCGTCCAATGCCTGAGCTCCGCCCGTGCCGGGCCAAAGTGGGCATTCAGCCTGGAGTGTGGGTAAAGAGCCTACGTACCAGAACTCCAGTGCTCCCCCACAGCCCGGTTTATCCTGTGCCTCCTCCTCGGACCAGGCCTCCAGTGGGTCTCCCCATCCTGGTCAGTCCTGTGCCTCCTCCACGGACCAGGCCTCCAGGGGTTCTCCCCATCCTGGTCAGTCCTGTGCCTCCTCCACGGACCAGGCCTCCAGTGGGTCTCCCCAGCCTGGTGAGTCCAGGGCCAGAGCCGCCAGAGCCGCCCGCCAGTCTGGAGCCGCCAGAGCCGCCCGCCAGTCCGGAGCCGTCAGAGCCGCCCGCCAGTCCGGAGCCGCCAGAGCCGCCCGCCAGTCCGGAGCCGTCAGAGCCGCCCGCCAGTCCGGAGCCGCCAGAGCCACCCGCCAGTCCGGAGCCACCAGAGCCGCCCGCCAGTCCGGAGCCGCCAGAGCCGCCCGCCAGTCCGGAGCCGCCAGATCCGCCCGCCAGCCTGGTGAGTCCTGTGCCTGCGCCCAGGGCCAGGCCTCCTTCAAGTCTCCCCAGCCTGGTGAGTCCTGTGCCTGCGCCCAGGGCCAGGCCTCCTTCATGTCTCCCCAGCCTGGTGAATCCTGGGCCAGAGCTGCCAGAGCCACCCGCCAGCCCGGAGAGTCCTGTGCCTGCGCCCAGGGCCAGGCCTCCTTCATGTCTCCCCAGCCTGGTGAGTCCTGTGCCTGCGCCCAGGGCCAGGCCTCCTTCATGTCTCCCCAGCCTGGGGAATCCTGGGCCAGAGCCGCCAGAGCCGCCCGCCAGCCCGGAGCCGCCAGGGCCATCCGCCAGCCCGGAGCCGCCAGGGCCACCCGCCAGCCCAGAGCCGCCCGCCAGCCCGGAGCCGCCGGAGCCGCCAGGGACGCCTGCCAGCCGGGCGCAGCCAGGGTCGTCCGCCAGCCGGGCGCAGCCAGGGTCGCCCGCCAACCGGGCGCAGCCAGAATCGTCCGCCAGGCGGGCGCAGTCAGGGTCACCCACCAGTCCTCCGGCGCGGCCAGGGGCGCCACCTAAGTGGGCGACGCCAAGGGTGGAGCGGAGGCCACGTCCCGCACCTGAGCCGCCGGAGGACTGGTGGGTGACCGTGTGTGGCTCCCAATCAGGCACAGCTGTAGTTCGTTGTTGCTGATTGGGAGTCACACATAAGTAGGCTGGTTTTCCTTTGGGTTTTTGTGGGTGATTGTTTTCTGTTTAGTGTGTAACCGGACAGAACTGTTGCTGGTCGTTTTGTTTATTTTATAGTGTTCATGCGATTCATTAACCTCTATGGGACCGGCGGGACGAATTCGTCCCACCTACGTAACATCCACTGCCAGCCTGTGGCGCGATTTTCAAAATCTTCAAAATCCTATTACTTCAATTTCTCAAACATATGACTATTTTACAGCCATTTAAAGATAAGACTCTCGTTAATCTAACCACACTGTCCGATTTCAAAAAGGCTTTACAACGAAAGCAAAACATTAGATTATGTCAGCAGAGTACCAAGCCAGAAATAATCAGACACCCATTTTTCAAGCCAGCATATAATGTCACCAAAACCCAGAAGACAGCTAAATGCAGCACTCACCTTTGATGATCTTCATCAGATGACAACCCTAGGACATTATGTTATACAATACATGCATGTTTTGTTCAATCAAGTTCATATTTATATCAAAAACCAGCTTTTTACATTAGCATGTGACGTTCAGAACTAGCATACCCCCCGCAAACTTACGGGGAATTCGCTAACATTTTACTAAATTACTCACGATAAACGTTCACAAAAAGCATAACAATTATTTTAAGAATTATAGATACAGACCTCCTCTATGCACTCGATATGTCCGATTTTAAAATAGCTTTTTGGTGAAAGCACATTTTGCAATATTCTAAGTATATAGCCCAGGCATCACGGGCTCGCTATTTAGACACCCGGCAAGTTTAGCACTCACCATAATCATATTTACTATTATAAAAATGTCATTACCTTTTGTTGTCTTCGTCAGAATGCACACCCAGGACGTCTACTTCAATAACAAATGTTGGTTTGGTCCAAAATAATCCATCGTTATATCCGAATAGCGGCGTTTTGTTCGTGCGTTCCAGACACTATCCGAAATAGTAAAGAAGTGTCGCGCGCTTGGCGCAATTCCTGACAATAAAATTCAAAGTATTCAATTGCCGTACGTCGAAGCATGTCAACCGCTGTTTAAAATCAATTTTTACGTCATTTTTCTCGTAGAAAAGCGGTAAAATTCCGACAGGGAATCTCCTTTTCGGCAAACAGAGGAAAAAATCCCAAAGGCGGGGGCGGTCGGGGTCACGCGCATAAGCTAGTGTCTCTTGATGGGCCACTTGAGAAAGGCGATAATGTGTTTCAGCCTGGGGCTGGAATGACGACATTCTCTTTTTTCCCGGGCTATGAGAGCCTATGGACGACGTGGGAAGTGTCACGTTAGAGCAGAGATCCTTAGTAAATGATAGAGATGGCAAAGAAGTTCCAGAAATGGTCAGACAGGCCACTTCCTGTAAAGGAATCTCTCAGGTTTTGACCTGCCATTTGAGTTCTGTTATACTCACAGACACCATTCAAACAGTTTTAGAAAATTTAGGGTGTTTTCTATCCATATGTAATAAGTATATGCATATTCTAGTTACTGAGTAGGAGTGGTAACCAGATTAAATCGGGTATGTTTTTTATCCAGCCGTGTCAATGCTGCCCCCTAGCCCTAACAGGTTAAATCCTTTATGATGAACACATCCTCCGCTGCACCTTGGTCTCTTTCTGACGACGGCCGTTACAGCTAGAAAGAAGTTTGCGATCGACCGGTTGACCACGATCGACGTCCTGGGCACCAATGATCTACACTGATTGAAGTATATTTAACAAGTGACATAAATAATTGATCATAGATTTCACCTGGATTCATCTGGTCAGTCTATGTCATGGAAAGAGCAAGTGTTCCTAATGTTTTGTGCACTCACTGTATATTTCACGATGTATTTTCAGACTGTATGAGTCTCATTGTGATACACTCTAAAAGACTCATGTTGTTCCTTTTGTAGTCCTGGATTTGACTGTTAATGATTACGCTAACAGGAAGCTACTATACTATTGCATTAATAATACATTGTTCAACTAATAGGAATATGCTATACTATAACATTATGAAGATATGATTCAGGTAGCAGGAAGCAACTATACTATAGCATTAATGAAATATTATTCAGCTAACAAGAAGGTACTATACTATAGCATTAATAAGACTTGATTCAGCTAACAAGGTACTATACAAAGCATTAATAAGACATGATTCATCTAACAAGAAGGTACTATACTATAGCATTAATAAGACATGATTCAGCTAACAAGAAGGTACTATACTATAGCATTAATAATACATGATTCAGCCAACAAGAAGGTACTATACTATAGCATTAATAAGACATGATTCAGCTAACAAGAAGGTACTATACTATAGCATTAATAATACATGATTTAGCCAACAAGAAGGTACTATACTATAGCATTAATAAGACATGATTCAGCTAACAAGAAGGTACTATACTATAGAATTATGAAGATATGATTCAGCTAACAGGAAGCTACTATACTATTGCATTATGAAGATATGATTCCGCTAACAGGAAGCTACTATACTATTGCATTAATAATACATGATTCAGCTAACAAGATGCTACTATAGCATTATTAATACATGATTCAGCTAACAAGATGCTACTATAGCATTAAGTACAACACAACCAACTAATAGCCTAACACATAACACACAGCTGTCTGTGCGGGTCGCTACAATACTATAGCATTAATAATATATGATTCAACTAACAGGAATCTACTATACTATACCATTAAGACATGTTCCTGTTGTTCTGACAAATATTACAATCGTGACGTTACAGCCCTGTGAGCTATGGTGAACCCCCGCTCTCTGTGTCCTAGACCCGCAGGAGACACACAGGGAGGACATTCCTCATGTCTTTGGAGATTGCAGGGAATAATTGCTATTGTCTTGCTGCTGCGGTGCTTGTGACTGTGTACCGTGCTACTGATCCCCAGACCTCCCTGTGGGGTAGGATGAGGATCGATGGTTGGTGTTTTACTACCTGCCTCCATCCCCCTCGGGATGCTGAGGGGGAGGGTATTACGTGGGAGAGACAAAGGGGAGGATATCCTCATATGGAGGTGACCTACTGTAGCCACTGGGCACTATGGCCAGCCGACTTCATAATGATCACACATACGGTTTACTCCTCCTAGGCTGGCTGGCTGGCTGGCAGGCAGGCAGGCAGGCAGGCAGGCAGGCAGGCAGGCAGGCAGGCAGGCAGGCAGGCAGGCAGGTTTACTTCCTGGTGACATCATGGTGTCTGAGGAAAGGTACAGAGCCCAATTTCTGTCCAGGCATCTGGCAGCGTATGACTCAGCGTTGAATTGATGGTATTGTGTACCTGGTACTTGAGAATCAGTAAGGGGAGTTTGTTTTGACCTCGTCCCTAGACCCTCTGTGTCTGTTTGTGTGTGCCTGTGTGTGGGTGCCTGTGAGTCTGTGCTTGTGTCTGTGTATGTGATGTTAGTGACAGTGTCACCGGGAGTGTTGTGTCTGTGTGGGATGTCAGTGACGGTGTCACGGGGAGTGTGTGTGTGTGTGTGGGGGGGGATGCTCCTGTCTCATTTGTCTCCTCTCAGTGGGAGTCAGGGAGGTTTTGTCAGGCCGCTATCTCCCTGTCCAGTGTGTTATTGTTATTCCACCGTACCGAGGCGGTTAACATTTCTCTTGTCATTGCTACATCTCCACAATGGGCTGAAAAACTCTCCTCGCTCGCCTCCCGCCATTGCGGTTAAGAGACTATTTTGTTGCTCGGCTCCCCCCCCCTCACCCTCTCTTCGTCTCTGATGCGCCAAATGAAAAAAGGAACACAGGCCTTGTAGTCAATCATTTTATCTCGTTCTCTCTGCGTTATCTGTTTAATAAAACACTGTCATGTTTTAATAACGTGGCGCTGATCGGCCCGTTAAACATTGATGCTACTTTCGTCTTTCTTTGTCCTGGTCTGAAAGGATAGTTTTTCCAAGAGGAGACTTTTCCTCCGTCTGGTTCATTTCAGTTTTTTTGTTTATCTGATATGAACAGATACTGCTCTGTTCTCCTACTAAACATTACACTCAACTTTTAAACATGCCAGATCTTAGCATACAGTATATACGCGTTTTGAATGCCATACACCAGTGTTGCTCGGCCTCTGACCTCTGACACTTACAGTGGCAAGAAAAAGTATGTGAACCCTTTGGAATTACCTGGATATGTTGGTTAGAGCTGCCCTGCCCCGCCCCATAAAAAACACTCACAAAATTTGAGTTTGCTATTCACAAGAGCATTGCCTCATGTGAACCATGCCTCGAAGAAAAGAGATCTCAGACGACCTACGATTAAGAATTGTTGCCTTGCATAAAGCTGGAAAGGGTTACAAAAGTATCTCCAAAAGTCAGTCCACGGTAAGACAAATTGTCTATAAATAGAGAAAGTTCAGCTACACTCCCTAGGAGTGGCCGTCCTGCAAAGATGACTGCAAGAGCACTGAGCAGAATGCTCAATGAGGTTAAGAAGAATCCTAGAGTGTCAGCTACAGACTTAAAGAAATCTCTGGAAGATGCTAACATCTCTGTTGATGAGTCTACGATACGTAAAACACTAAACAAGAATGATGTTCATGGGAGGACGGAAGAAGCCACTGCTGTCCAAAAAAAACATTGCTGCACATCTGAAGTTTGCAAAATAGCATCTGGATGTTCCACAGCGCTACTGGCAAAATATTATGTGGACAGATGAAACTACAGTTGAGTTGTTTGGAAGGAACACACAACACTATGTGTGGAGAAAAAAAAGCACAGCACACCAACATCAAAACCTCATCCCAACTGTAAACTATGGTGGAGGGAGCATCAAATCAAATCAACGTTTATTTGTCACGTGTGCCGAATATAACAGGTCTACAATACGTAATATAACGAGTCTACAATACGTAAAACATTAAAACAAGAATGGCATTCATGGGAGGACACCACGGAAGAAGCCACTGCTGTCCAAAAAAAACATTGCTGCACCTTACAGTGAAAGGCTTACTTACAGGCTCTAACCAATAGTGCATAAAAGGTGTTAGGTGAACAATAGGTAGGTAAAGAAATAAAACAACAGTAAAAAGACTGGCTATATACAGTAGCGAGGCTATAAAAGTAGCGAGGCTACATACAGACACCGGTTAGTCAGGCTGATTGAGGTAGTATGTACATGTAGGTATGGTTAAAGTGACTGCATATATGATGAACAGAGAGTAGCAGTAGCGTAAAAGAGGGGTTGGTGGGTGGTGGGACACAATGCAGATAGCCCGGTTAGCCAATGTGCGGGAGCACTGGTTGGTCGGCCCAATTGAGGTACTATGTACATGAATGTATAGTTAAAGTGACTATGCATATGATAAACAGAGAGTAGCAGCATCGTAAAAAGAGGGGTTGGGGGGGGGGGGGACACAATGCAAATAGTCCGGGTAGCCATTTGATTACCTGTTCAGGAGTCTTATGGCTTGGGGGTAAAAACTGTACAAACTTTTGGCTTAGACTTGGCACTCCGTTACTGCTTGCCATGCGGTAGTAGAGAGAACAGTCTATGACTGGGGTGGCTGGGGTCTTTGACAATTTTTAGGGCCTTCCTCTGACACCGCCTGGAGTAGAGGTCCTGGATGGCAGGCAGCTTAGCCCCAGTGATGTACTGGGCCGTGCTCACTACCCTCTGTACTGCCTTGCGGTCAGAGGCCGAGCAATTGCCGTATCGTGCTTTAGGGCTGCTTTGCTGCCTCAGGGCCTGGATAATTGATGGGAAAATGGGCCTTGCTATCATTGACGGGAAAATGAATTCCCAAGTTTATCAAGACATTTTGCAAGAGAATGTAAGGCTATCTGTCCACTGATTGAAGCTTAACAGAAGTTAGATGATGCAACAGGACAACGACGCAAAAGACAGAAGTAAATCAACAACAGAATGGCTTCAACAGAAGAAAATACTCCTTCTGGAGTGTCCCAGTCAGAGTCCTGACCTCAACCCGATTGAGATGCTGTGGCATGACCTCAAGAGAGCGGTTCACACCAGACATCCCAAGAATATTGCTGAACTGAAACAGTTTTGTAAAGAGGAATGGTCCAAAATTCCTCCTGACCGTTGTGCAGGTCTGATCTGCAACTACAGAAAATGTTTGGTTGAGGTTATTGCTGCCAAAGAAGGGTCAAGCAGTTATTAAAACCAAGGGTTCACATACTTTTTCCACCCTGACTGAATGTTTACACGGTGTGTTCAATAAAGACATGAACAATTATAATTGTGTGTTATTAGTTTCAGCAAACTGTTTGTCTTTTGTTGTGACTTAAATGAAGATCAGATAACATTTTATGACCAGTTTATGTAGAAATCCAGGTCATTTTAAAGGGTTCACATACTTTTTCTTCTGACTGTAGTCACTTCCATAATCAGTTACATTTACATTTTAGTCATTTAGCAGACGCTCTTATCCAGAGCAACTTACAGTAGTGAATGCATACATTTCATTTTCATTTCATACATACATTTTTTTTTTCTTCTTTCCGTACTGGCCCCCCGTGGGAATCGAACCCACAACCCTGGCGTTGCAAACATCATGCTCTACCAACTGAGTTACAGCGAAGGCGTTCTTTGAACATTACACTACATATACAATATAACATTACTGTGCATATACAATATAACATTACTGTACGTACACAATATAACACTACTGCACATACACAATATAACACTACTGTAGATATACAATATAACAGTACTGTGCATATACAATATAACATTACTGTAAATATAAAATATAACATTACTGTACATTTACAATATAACACTACTGTAGATATACTATAATATTACTGTACATACACAAAAAAACATTACTGTATGTAAAATATAACATTACTCTACATATACAATATAACATTACTGTACATATACAATATAACATTACTGCACATATACAATATACCATTACTGTAAATATAAAATATAACATTACTGTACATACACAATATAACATTACTGTACATTCACAATATAACATTACTGCACTTACACAATATAACATTACTGTACATTTACAATATAACACTACTGTAGATATACAATATAACATTACTGTACATATACAATATAACATTACTGCACATATACAATATACCATTACTGTAAATATAAAATATAACATTACTGTACATACACAATATAACATTACTGTACATTCACAATATAACATTACTGCACTTACACAATATAACATTACTGTACATTTACAATATAACACTACTGTAGATATACAATATAATATTACTGTACATATACAATATAACACTTCTGTATGTGAAATATAACATTACTGTACATATAAAATATAACATTACTGTACATACACAATATAACACTACTGCACATACACAATATAACACTACTGTAGATATACAATATAACATTACTGTGCATATACAATATAACAGTACTGTACATACACAATAACATTATTGTACATATACAATATGACTACTGTAAATATTAAATATAACATTACTGTACATACACAATATAACATTACTATACATATACAATATAACATTACTGTAAATATAAAATATAACATTCCTGTACATTTACAATTTAACACTACTGTAGATATACAATATAATATTACTGTACATACACAAAAAACATTACTGTATGTAAAATATAACATTACTCTACATATACAATATAACACTACTGTACATATACAATATAACATTACTGTACATATAAAATATAACATTACTGTACATACACAATATAACACTACTGCACATACACAATATAACACTACTGTAGATATACAATATAACATTACTGTAAATATAAAATAACAGTACTGTACATTTACAATATAACACTACTGTAGATATACAATATAACATTACTGTACATACACAAAAAAACATTACTGTATGTAAAATATAACATTACTGTACATATACAATATAACATTACTGCACATATACAATATACCATTACTGTAAATATAAAATATAACATTACTGCACATATACAATATACCATTACCGTAAATATAAAATATAACATTACTGTACATACCCAATATAACATTACTGTACATATACAATATAACATTACTGTACATTTACAATATAACACTACTGTAGATATACAATATAGTATTACTGTACATACACAATATAACATTACCGTATGTAAAATATAACGTTACTCTACATGTACAATATAACATTACTGTACATATACAATATAACATTACTGCACATATAAAATATAACATTACTGTACATACACAAAAAACATTACTGTACATTATATTGTAAATGCTATAGACTCCATTGATTATAGTCATATTGAGTGGTTTAAAACTTCTTATGACTTGAATCCCGTTAGCGGGATCGATATGACAACAGCCAGTGAAAGTGCAAGGCGCCAAATTCAAAACAACAAAAATCTCATAATTTAAATTCCTCAAACATACAAGTATTATACACAATTTTAAAGCTTTACTTCTTGTTAATCCAGCCACAGTGTCTGATTTCAAAAAGGCTTTACGGCGAAAGCAAACCATATGATTATGTTAGGTCAGCACCTAGTCACAAAAAAACTGCCATTTTCCAGCCAAAAAAAAGCAGAAATAGAGATAAAATGAATCACTAACCTTTGATGATCTTCATCAGATGACACTCATATGACTTCATGTTACACAATACATGTATGTTTTGTTCGATAAAGTTTTTATATATTTTTATCCAAAAATCTCAGTTTACATTGGCGCGTTATGTTCAGTAATGTTTTGCCTCCAAAACAGCTGGTGATTTTGCAGAGAGCCACATCAATTTACAGAAATACTCATCATAAATGTTGATGAAAATACAAGTGTTATACATGGAACTTTAGATAAACTTCTCCTTAATGCAACCGCTGTGTCAGATTTCAAAAAAGCTTTACCGAAATGCAATAATCTGAGTACGGCGCTCAGACACAAAAACATGCCATACAATATATCCGCCATGTTGGAGTCAACAATAGTCAGAAATAGCATTATAAATATTCACTTACCTTTGATGATCTTCATCAGAATGCACTCCCAGGAATCCCCGTTCCACAATAAATGTTTGTTTTGTTCGATAAAGTCCATCCTTTATGTCCAAATACCTCCTTTTTGTTTGCGCCTTCAGTTCACAAATCCAAATTCATGACGTGCAGGTCAGACAAAAACTCAACTTCAGAGTGTTTTCTATCCAAATCTGCTAATAATATGCATATCTTAGTTTCTGGGCGTGAGTAGCACGTCAGTCATCCAAGCTACTCAATACTGCCACCGTCCATAAGAAGTTAAAAATGCTCTACTTTCTCTCTGTAATCAGTTCCTTGGACATTGGCACATCCAATGACATGCACCAGACGGACTCCAATGTCCTCTATTACCCTCGAGTTGATAACAGGAGTGCTTCAGAGGAGGAGGTGAACCATATTCCAGAAGATTTATTTTCCCTGTGAGTGGCTGCCAGTACCCGACAGGCACACAGTAAAGTATTTTATGCAGAGGGCCATTTGATTGGAGCTCCTCGTAACTCAGGCAGTCTATAATACTAATGGGCAGCACGTTGAGCTCTGATTTAGGATGGTAATTAGTGCTGTTAATTGTTATTTTATTACTCAGTGTCAAGGGGGATGGGAAGGTGTTCCAGCAGGTTGTATATCGAGGGCAACTCGCTGCTTTTTCACGATGCAGGGACTTAGGGACGCAGAACCAATTTTCCTATCCTGGAAGAGGAATATATCTCCCTATATCTCCTTAGGGGATCTTTGGAGGTATCTCCTATTGTGTTGTGTGATTTTGGACATTTGTGTATCGTTTTATTTGACCCAGCAGTGAACTTGGTCATTTGGCTCCTTTTGAGAGGCACACTAAAGATTCCCCAGAATCCAATAAAGCTTCAGAGGCAAACATTGTCTCGTCTAATTAATTACATCCTGCTAACATGTTGGGGAGTAGTGTGTGTGTGTGTGTGTGTGTGTGTGTGTGTGTGTGTGTGTGTGTGTGTGTGTGTGTGTGTGTGTGTGTGTGTGTGTGTGTGTGTGTGTGTGTGTGTGTGTGTGTGTGTGTGTGTGTGTGTGTGTGTGTGTTTGAGAGAGAGAGAGAGAGTCAAGGAAGTAGCCACTTATTCTCTCCACTAGACCCTTATTAGCTTTGCGTAACAGGCATCTATCAAACGGCTGTTAAAAGACAGTACAGCAGTATAAAAGACTTCTACCTGACAGAGTTACAGCCAGTATCGGACAGAGAGAGAGAGATGCTACTAACGAGCAAGGCTAGCTTCTCCTCCTGTCTAGGCTCTGCCCTCCTGGGGCTACACATCCCACAGCCTGCAGTCGCTGGTGGTGCTGTTGGCCTATGTCATGGTCGGTTGCTCTGAATAGACCTAATGGGGTTGACGTTTAGCACACACGGTGGTCCCATCTATAGCCTATGACAGAAGAAGCATTTACAGGCCTGTTATGATAATGAGGCCTATGCTGTACTGGAACTCTCTTGGGTACCTGAAGGTCTATGAGGGATATTTTGAGATTGGTGTATCAATCCATCCACAGTATACAGTATATGTTCAGATAACTGAGCTTAATACATTGAATGCTTATGGCTTTTTGTGAATATTGTTGAATATTGGATGTGATTTTGTGTGATATTTGCTGTTTCCTACTTTGCTTGTAGTCTCTTTCATCTCAGTTACTACAGTATTATCCCATTGACAAAAAAAACGTGTTGTTTTTTGGCCCAGGCGACTAAGCAAACGAGAGGGAGCATCAAATCACAGAACTTATAAAATGAGGTCCTTTCCAAAGCCATGGCTTCTTTAGAAAGTAGCTTTTCACCCTTACGTTCTCTTCTTCTTTTTCCCGTTACGTTCTCTTCTTCTTTTCCCCCTTACGTTCTCTTCTTCTTTTCCCCGTTACGTTCTCTTCTTCTTTTCCTCCTGAAGTTCTCTTCTTCTTTTCCTCCTGAAGTTCTCTTCTTTTTTTCCTCCTGAAGTTCTCTTCTTCTTTTCCTCCTGAAGTTCTCTTCTTTTTTTCCTCCTGAAGTTCTCTTCTTCTTTTCCCCCTTACGTTCTGTTCTTCTTTTCCTCCTGAAGTTCTCTTCTTTTTTTCCTCCTGAAGTTCTCTTCTTCTTTTCCTCCTGAAGTTCTCTTCTTCTTTTCCTCCTGAAGTTCTCTTCTTTTTTTCCTCCTGAAGTTCTCTTCTTCTTTTCCCCCTTATGTTCTGTTCTTCTTTTCCTCCTGAAGTTCTCTTCTTCTTTTCCTCCTGAAGTTCTCTTCTTCTTTTCCTCCTGAAGTTCTCTTCTTCTTTTCCTCCTGAAGTTCTCTTCTTCTTTTCCCCCTGAAGTTCTCTTCTTCTTTTCCTCCTGAAGTTCTCTTCTTCTTTTCCCCCTGAAGTTCTCTTCTTCTTTTCCCCCTGAAGTTCTCTTCTTCTTTTCCCCCTGAAGTTCTCTTCTTCTTTTCCCCCTGAAGTTCTCTTCTTCTTTTCCCCCTTATGTTCTCTTCTTCTTTTCCCCCTTATGTTCTTTTCTTCTTTTCCTCCTGAAGTTCTCTTCTTCTTTTCCTCCTGAAGTTCTCTTCTTCTTTTCCTCCTGAAGTTCTCTTCTTCTTTTCCTCCTGAAGTTCTTTTCTTCTTTTCCTCCTGAAGTTCTCTTCTTCTTTTCCTCCTGAAGTTCTCTTCTTCTTTTCCTCCTGAAGTTCTCTTCTTCTTTTCCTCCTGAAGTTCTCTTCTTCTTTTCCTCCTGAAGTTCTCTTCTTTTTTTCCTCCTGAAGTTATCTTCTTCTTTTCCCCTTGAAGTTCTCTTCTTCTTTTCCCCCTGAAGTTCTCTTCTTCTTTTCCCCCTGAAGTTCTCTTCTTCTCATTTCCACTAGTTCTCTTCTTCTCTTTCCCCCTACAGTACGTTCTGGTGCTGATGTGAAGTCGTAGTTATACATGGAATACAACAAGACTCAAAGCTAATGTGAGTTAGTACACTAGTACACTACTACTAGGACATGAGTTAGTACACTAGTACACTACCACCAGGACATGAGTTAGTACACTAGTACACTACCACTAGGACACAAGTTAGTACACTAGTATACTACCACTAGAACATGAGTTAGTACACTACTACACTACTACTAGGACATGAGTTAATACACTAGTGCATTACCACTAGGACATGAGTTAGTACACTACCAGTAGAACAATAGTTAGTACATTACCACTACGACATGAGTTATTATACTACCATTAGGACATGAGTTAGTACACTACCACTAGGACATGAGTTAGTACACTACCACTTGGACATGAGTTAATATACTACCACTAGGACATGAGTTAATATACTACCACTAGGACATGAGTTACTACATTACCACTAGGACATGAGTTAGTACACTACCACTAGGACATGAGTTAGTACACTACCACTAGGACATGAGTTAGGGTACTACCACTAGGACATGAGTTACTAAACTACCACTAGGACATGAGTTAGTACACTACCACTAGGACATGAGTTAATACACTACCACTAGGACATGAGTTAGTACACTACCACTAGGACATGAGTTAGTACACTACCACTAGGACATGAGTTAGTATACTAGCACTAGGACATGAGTTAGTACACTACCACTAGGACATGAGTTAGTATACTACCACTAGAACATGAGTTAGTAGACTACCACTAGGACATGAGTTAGTACACTACCACTAGGACATGAGTTAGTACACTACCACTAGGACATGAGTTAGTATACTACCACTAGGACATGAGTTAGTATACTACCACTAGGACATGAGTTAGTACACTACCACTAGGACATGAGTTAGTATACTACCACTAGGACATGAGTTAATATACTACCACTAGGACATGAGTTAGTATACTACCACTAGGACATGAGTTAATATACTACCACTAGGACATGAGTTAGTACACTACCACTAGGACATGAGTTAGTACATTATCACTAGGACATGAGTTAGTACATTACCACTAGGACATGAGTTAGTACTCTACCACTAGGACATGAGTTAGTACACTACCACTAGGACATGAGTTAATATACTACCACTAGGACATGAGTTAGTACACTACCACTAGGACATGAGTTAATATACTACCACTAGGACATGAGTTAATATACTACCACTAGGACATGAGTTAGGATACTACCACTAGGACATGAGTTAGTACATTACCACTAGGACATGAGTTAGTACTCTACCACTAGGACATGATTTAGTACACTACCACTAGGACATGAGTTAATATACTACCACTAGGACATGAGTTAGTACACTAACACTAGGACATGAGTTAATATACTACCACTAGGACATGAGTTTGTACACTACCACTAGGACATGAGTTAGTACACTACCACTAGGACATGCCTTAGTATACTACCACTAGGACATGAGTTAGGATACTACCACTAGGACATGAGTTAGTATACTACCACTAGGACATGAGTTAGTATACTACCACTAGGACATGAGTTAGTACACTACCACTAGGACATGAGTTAGTACACTACCACTAGGACATGAATTAGTATACTACCACTAGGACATGAGTTAGTATACTACCACTAGGACATGAGTTAGTACACTACCACTAGGACATGAGTTAGTACACTACCACTAGGACATGAGTTAGTACACTACCACTAGGACATGAGTTAATATACTACCACTAGGACATGAGTTAGTACACTACCACTAGGACATGAGTTAGTATACTACCACTAGGACATGAGTTAGTACACTACCACTAGGACATGAGTTAGTATACTACCACTAGGACATGAGTTAATATACTACCACTAGGACATGAGTTAGTATACTACCACTAGGACATGAGTTAATATACTACCACTAGGACATGAGTTAATATACTACCAGTAGGACATGAGTTAGTACATTACCACTAGGACATGAGTTAGTACACTACCACTAGGACATGAGTTAGTACACTACCACTAGGACATGAGTTAGGGTACTACCACTAGGACATGAGTTACTACACTACCACTAGGACATGAGTTAGTACACTACCACTAGGACATGAGTTAATACACTACCACTAGGACATGAGTTAGTACACTACCACTAGGACATGAGTTAGTACACTACCACTAGGACATGAGTTAGTATACTAGCACTAGGACATGAGTTAGTACACCACCACTAGGACATGAGTTAGTATACTACCACTAGAACATGAGTTGGTAGACTACCACTAGGACATGAGTTAGTACACTACCACTAGGACATGAGTTAGTACACTACCACTAGCACATGAGTTAGTATACTACCACTAGGACATGAGTTAGGGTACTACCACTAGGACATGAGTTAGTACACTACCACTAGGACATGCGTTAGTATACTACCACTAGGACATGAGTTAGGATACTACCACTAGGACATGAGTTAATATACTACCACTAGGACATGAGTTAATATACTACCACTAGGACATGAGTTAGTACATTACCACTAGGACATGAGTTAGTACACTACCACTAGGACATGAGTTAGTACACTACCACTAGGACATGAGTTAGTACACTACCACTAGGACATGAGTTAGTATACTACCACTAGGACATGAGTTAATATACTACCACTAGGACATGAGTTAGTATACTACCACTAGGACATGAGTTAGTATACTACCACTAGGACATGAGTTAGTACACTACCACTAGGACATGAGTTAGTATACTACCACTAGGACATGAGTTAATATACTACCACTAGGACATGAGTTAGTATACTACCACTAGGACATGAGTTAATATACTACCACTAGGACATGAGTTAGTACACTACCACTAGGACATGAGTTAGTACATTATCACTAGGACATGAGTTAGTACATTACCACTAGGACATGAGTTAGTACTCTACCACTAGGACATGAGTTAGTACACTACCACTAGGACATTAGTTAATATACTACAACTAGGACATGAGTTAGTACACTACCACTAGGACATGAGTTAATATACTACCACGAGGACATTAGTTAATATACTACCACTAGGACATGAGTTAGGATACTACCACTAGGACATGAGTTAGTACATTACCACTAGGACATGAGTTAGTACTCTACCACTAGGACATGAGTTAGTACACTACCACTAGGACATGAGTTAATATACTACCACTAGGACATGAGTTAGTACACTACCACTAGGACATGAGTTAATATACTACCACTAGGACATGAGTTTGTACACTACCACTAGGACATGAGTTAGTACACTACCACTAGGACATGCGTTAGTATACTACCACTAGGACATGAGTTAGGATACTACCACTAGGACATGAGTTAGTATACTACCACTAGGACATGAGTTAGTATACTACCACTAGGACATGAGTTAGTACACTACCACTAGGACATGAGTTAGTACACTACCACTAGGACATGAATTAGTATACTACCACTAGGACATGAGTTAGTATAATACCACTAGGACATGAGTTAGTACACTACCACTAGGACATGAGTTAGTACACTACCACTAGGACATGAGTTAGTACACTACCACTAGGACATGAGTTAATATACTACCACTAGGACATGAGTTAGTACACTACCACTAGGACATGAGTTAGTATACTACCACTAGGACATGAGTTAGTACACTACCACTAGGACATGAGTTAGTATACTACCACTAGGACATGAGTTAATATACTACCACTAGGAGATGAGTTAGTATACTACCACTAGGACATGAGTTAATATACTACCACTAGGACATGAGTTAATATACTACCACTAGGACATGAGTTAATATACTACCACTAGGACATGAGTTAGGATACTACCACTAGGACATGAGTTAGTACATTACCACTAGGACATGAGTTAGTACTCTACCACTAGGACATAAGTTAATATACTACCACTAGGACATGAGTTAGTACACTACCACTAGGACATGAGTTAATATACTACCACTAGGACATGAGTTAATATACTACCACTAGGACATGAGTTAGGATACTACCACTAGGACATGAGTTAGTACATTACCACTAGGACATGAGTTAGTACTCTACCACTAGGACATGAGTTAGTACACTACCACTAGGACATGAGTTAATATACTACCACTAGGACATGAGTTAGTACACTACCACTAGGACATGAGTTAATATACTACCACTAGGACATGAGTTTGTACACTACCACTAGGACATGAGTTAGTACACTACCACTAGGACATGCGTTAGTATACTACCACTAGGACATGAGTTAGGATACTACCACTAGGACATGAGTTAATATACTACCACTAGGACATGAGTTACTACATTACCACTAGGACATGAGTTAGTACACTACCACTAGGACATGAGTTAGTACACTACCACTAGGACATGAGTTAGGGTACTACCACTAGGACATGAGTTACTAAACTACCACTAGGACATGAGTTAGTACACTACCACTAGGACATGAGTTAATACACTACCACTAGGACATGAGTTAGTACACTACCACTAGGACATGAGTTAGTACACTACCACTAGGACATGAGTTAGTATACTAGCACTAGGACATGAGTTAGTACACTACCACTAGGACATGAGTTAGTATACTACCACTAGAACATGAGTTAGTAGACTACCACTAGGACATGAGTTAGTACACTACCACTAGGACATGAGTTAGTACACTACCACTAGCACATGAGTTAGTATACTACCACTAGGACATGAGTTAGGGTACTACCACTAGGACATGAGTTAGTACACTACCACTAGGACATGCGTTAGTATACTACCACTAGGACATGAGTTAGGATACTACCACTAGGACATGAGTTAATATACTACCACTAGGACATGAGTTAATATACTACCACTAGGACATGAGTTAGTACATTACCACTAGGACATGAGTTAGTACACTACCACTAGGACATGAGTTAGTACACTACCACTAGGACATGAGTTAGGGTACTACCACTAGGACATGAGTTACTACACTACCACTAGGACATGAGTTAGTACACTACCACTAGGACATGAGTTAATACACTACCACTAGGACATGAGTTAGTACACTACCACTGGGACATGAGTTAGTACACTACCACTAGGACATGAGTTAGTATACTTGCACTAGGACATGAGTTAGTACACCACCACTAGGACATGAGTTAGTATACTACCACTAGAACATGAGTTGGTAGACTACCACTAGGACATGAGTTAGTACACTACCACTAGGACATGAGTTAGTACACTACCACTAGCACATGAGTTAGTATACTACCACTAGGACATGAGTTAGTATACTACCACTAGGACATGAGTTAGTACACTACCACTAGGACATGAGTTAGTATACTACCACTAGGACATGAGTTAATATACTACCACTAGGACATGAGTTAGTACACTACCACTAGGACATGAGTTAGTACATTATCACTAGGACATGAGTTAGTACATTACCACTAGGACATGAGTTAGTACTCTACCACTAGGACATGAGTTAGTACACTACCACTAGGACATGAGTTAATATACTACAACTAGGACATGAGTTAGTACACTACCACTAGGACATGAGTTAATATACTACCACGAGGACATGAGTTAATATACTACCACTAGGACATGAGTTAGGATACTACCACTAGGACATGAGTTAGTACATTACCACTAGGACATGAGTTAGTACTCTACCACTAGGACATGAGTTAGTACACTACCACTAGGACATGAGTTAATATACTACCACTAGGACATGAGTTTGTACACTACCACTAGGACATGAGTTAATATACTACCACTAGGACATGAGTTAGTACACTACCACTAGGACATGAGTTAGTACATTATCACTAGGACATGAGTTAGTACATTACCACTAGGACATGAGTTAGTACTCTACCACTAGGACATGAGTTAGTACACTACCACTAGGACATGAGTTAATATACTACAACTAGGACATGCGTTAGTACACTACCACTAGGACATGAGTTAATATACTACCACGAGGACATGAGTTAATATACTACCACTAGGACATGAGTTAGGATACTACCACTAGGACATGAGTTAGTACATTACCACTAGGACATGAGTTAGTACTCTACCACTAGGACATGAGTTAGTACACTACCACTAGGACATGAGTTAATATACTACCACTAGGACATGAGTTAGTACACTACCACTAGGACATGAGTTAATATACTACCACTAGGACATGAGTTTGTACACTACCACTAGGACATGAGTTAGTACACTACCACTAGGACATGCGTTAGTATACTACCACTAGGACATGAGTTAGGATACTACCACTAGGACATGAGTTAGTATACTACCACTAGGACATGAGTTGGTAGACTACCACTAGGACATGAGTTAGTACACTACCACTAGGACATGAGTTAGTACACTACCACTAGCACATGAGTTAGTATACTACCACTAGGACATGAGTTAGTATACTACCACTAGGACATGAGTTAGTACACTACCACTAGGACATGAGTTAGTATACTACCACTAGGACATGAGTTAATATACTACCACTAGGACATGAGTTAGTATACTACCACTAGGACATTAGTTAATATACTACCACTAGGACATGAGTTAGTACACTACCACTAGGACATGAGTTAGTACATTATCACTAGGACATGAGTTAGTACATTACCACTAGGACATGAGTTAGTACTCTACCACTAGGACATGAGTTAGTACACTACCACTAGGACATGAGTTAATATACTACAACTAGGACATGAGTTAGTACACTACCACTAGGACATGAGTTAATATACTACCACGAGGACATGAGTTAATATACTACCACTAGGACATGAGTTAGGATACTACCACTAGGACATGAGTTAGTACATTACCACTAGGACATGAGTTAGTACTCTACCACTAGGACATGAGTTAGTACACTACCACTAGGACATGAGTTAATATACTACCACTAGGACATGAGTTAGTACACTACCACTAGGACATGAGTTAATATACTACCACTAGGACATGAGTTTGTACACTACCACTAGGACATGAGTTAATATACTACCACTAGGACATGAGTTAGTACACTACCACTAGGACATGAGTTAGTACATTATCACTAGGACATGAGTTAGTACATTACCACTAGTACATGAGTTAGTACTCTACCACTAGGACATGAGTTAGTACACTACCACTAGGACATGAGTTAATATACTACAACTAGGACATGAGTTAGTACACTACCACTAGGACATGAGTTAATATACTACCACGAGGACATGAGTTAATATACTACCACTAGGACATGAGTTACGATACTACCACTAGGACATGAGTTAGTACATTACCACTAGGACATGAGTTAGTACTCTACCACTAGGACATGAGATAGTACACTACCACTAGGACATGAGTTAATATACTACCACTAGGACATGAGTTAGTACACTACCACTAGGACATGAGTTAATATACTACCACTAGGACATGAGTTTGTACACTACCACTAGGACATGAGTTAGTACACTACCACTAGGAAATGCGTTAGTATACTACCACTAGGACATGAGTTAGGATACTACCACTAGGACATGAGTTAGTATACTACCACTAGGACATGAGTTAGTATACTACCACTAGGACATGAGTTAGTACACTACCACTAGGACATGAGTTAGTACACTACCACTAGGACATGAGTTAGTACACTACCACTAGGACATGAGTTAATATACTACCACTAGGACATGAGTTAGTACACTACCACTAGGACATGAGTTAGTATACTACCACTAGGACATGAGTTAGTACACTACCACTAGGACATGATTTAGTATACTACCACTAGGACATGAGTTAATATACTACCACTAGGAGATGAGTTAGTATACTACCACTAGGACATGAGTTAATATACTACCACTAGGACATGAGTTAATATACTACCACTAGGACATGAGTTAATATACTACCACTAGGACATGAGTTAGGATACTACCACTAGGACATGAGTTAGTACATTACCACTAGGACATGAGTTAGTACTCTACCACTAGGACATGAGTTAATATACTACCACTAGGACATGAGTTAGTACACTACCACTAGGACATGAGTTAATATACTACCACTAGGACATGAGTTAGTACACTACCACTAGGACATGAGTTAGTACACTACCACTAGGACATGAGTTAGTATACTACCACTAGGACATGAGTTAGTATACTACCACTAGGACATGAGTTAGTACACTACCACTAGGACATGAGTTAGTATACTACCACTAGGACATGAGTTAATATACTACCACTAGGACATGAGTTAGTATACTACCACTAGGACATGAGTTAATATACTACCACTAGGACATGAGTTAGTACACTACCACTAGGACATGAGTTAGTACATTATCACTAGGACATGAGTTAGTACATTACCACTAGGACATGAGTTAGTACTCTACCACTAGGACATGAGTTATTACACTACCACTAGGACATGAGTTAATATACTACCACTAGGACATGAGTTAGTACACTAACACTAGGACATGAGTTAATATACTACCACTAGGACATGAGTTTGTACACTACCACTAGGACATGAGTTAGTACACTACCACTAGGACATGCCTTAGTATACTACCACTAGGACATGAGTTAGGATACTACCACTAGGACATGAGTTAGTATACTACCACTAGGACATGAGTTAGTATACTACCACTAGGACATGAGTTAGTACACTACCACTAGGACATGAGTTAGTACACTACCACTAGGACATGAATTAGTATACTACCACTAGGACATGAGTTAGTATACTACCACTAGGACATGAGTTAATATACTACCACTAGGACATGAGTTAGTACACTACCACTAGGACATGAGTTAATATACTACCACTAGGACATGAGTTAGTACACTACCACTAGGACATGAGTTAGTACACTACCACTAGGACATGAGTTAGTATACTACCACTAGGACATGAGTTAGTATACTACCACTAGGACATGAGTTAGTACACTACCACTAGGACATGAGTTAGTATACTACCACTAGGACATGAGTTAATATACTACCACTAGGACATGAGTTAGTATACTACCACTAGGACATGAGTTAATATACTACCACTAGGACATGAGTTAGTACACTACCACTAGGACATGAGTTAGTACATTATCACTAGGACATGAGTTAGTACATTACCACTAGGACATGAGTTAGTACTCTACCACTAGGACATGAGTTATTACACTACCACTAGGACATGAGTTAATATACTACCACTAGGACATGAGTTAGTACACTAACACTAGGACATGAGTTAATATACTACCACTAGGACATGAGTTTGTACACTACCACTAGGACATGAGTTAGTACACTACCACTAGGACATGCCTTAGTATACTACCACTAGGACATGAGTTAGGATACTACCACTAGGACATGAGTTAGTATACTACCACTAGGACATGAGTTAGTATACTACCACTAGGACATGAGTTAGTACACTACCACTAGGACATGAGTTAGTACACTACCACTAGGACATGAATTAGTATACTACCACTAGGACATGAGTTAGTATACTACCACTAGGACATGAGTTAGTACACTACCACTAGGACATGAGTTAGTACACTACAACTAGGACATGAGTTAGTACACTACCACTAGGACATGAGTTAATATACTACCACTAGGACATGAGTTAGTACACTACCACTAGGACATGAGTTAGTATACTACCACTAGGACATGAGTTAGTACACTACCACTAGGACATGAGTTAGTATACTACCACTAGGACATGAGTTAATATACTACCACTAGGACATGAGTTAGTATACTACCACTAGGACATGAGTTAATATACTACCACTAGGACATGAGTTAATATACTACCACTAGGACATGAGTTAATATACTACCACTAGGACATGAGTTAATATACTACCACTAGGACATGAGTTAGTACATTACCACTAGGACATGAGTTAGTACACTACCACTAGGACATGAGTTAGTACACTACCACTAGGACATGAGTTAGGGTACTACCACTAGGACATGAGTTACTACACTACCACTAGGACATGAGTTAGTACACTACCACTAGGACATGAGTTAATACACTACCACTAGGACATGAGTTAGTACACTACCACTAGGACATGAGTTAGTACACTACCACTAGGACATGAGTTAGTATACTAGCACTAGGACATGAGTTAGTACACCACCACTAGGACATGAGTTAGTATACTACCACTAGAACATGAGTTGGTAGACTACCACTAGGACATGAGTTAGTACACTACCACTAGGACATGAGTTAGTACACTACCACTAGCACATGAGTTAGTATACTACCACTAGGACATGAGTTAGGGTACTACCACTAGGACATGAGTTAGTACACTACCACTAGGACATGCGTTAGTATACTACCACTAGGACATGAGTTAGGATACTACCACTAGGACATGAGTTAATATACTACCACTAGGACATGAGTTAATATACTACCACTAGGACATGAGTTAGTACATTACCACTAGGACATGAGTTAGTACACTACCACTAGGACATGAGTTAGTACACTACCACTAGGACATGAGTTAGGGTACTACCACTAGGACATTAGTTACTACACTACCACTAGGACATGAGTTAGTACACTACCACTAGGACATGAGTTAATACACTACCACTAGGACATGAGTTAGTACACTACCACTGGGACATGAGTTAGTACACTACCACTAGGACATGAGTTAGTATACTTGCACTAGGACATGAGTTAGTACACCACCACTAGGACATGAGTTAGTATACTACCACTAGAACATGAGTTGGTAGACTACCACTAGGACATGAGTTAGTACACTACCACTAGGACATGAGTTAGTACACTACCACTAGCACATGAGTTAGTATACTACCACTAGGACATGAGTTAGTATACTACCACTAGGACATGAGTTAGTACACTACCACTAGGACATGAGTTAGTATACTACCACTAGGACATGAGTTAATATACTACCACTAGGACATGAGTTAGTATACTACCACTAGGACATGAGTTAATATACTACCACTAGGACATGAGTTAGTACACTACCACTAGGACATGAGTTAGTACATTATCACTAGGACATGAGTTAGTACATTACCACTAGGACATGAGTTAGTACTCTACCACTAGGACATGAGTTAGTACACTACCACTAGGACATGAGTTAATATACTACAACTAGGACATGAGTTAGTACACTACCACTAGGACATGAGTTAATATACTACCACGAGGACATGAGTTAATATACTACCACTAGGACATGAGTTAGGATACTACCACTAGGACATGAGTTAGTACATTACCACTAGGACATGAGTTAGTACTCTACCACTAGGACATGAGTTAGTACACTACCACTAGGACATGAATTAGTATACTACCACTAGGACATGAGTTAGTATACTACCACTAGGACATGAGTTAATATACTACCACTAGGACATGAGTTAGTACACTACCACTAGGACATGAGTTAATATACTACCACTAGGACATGAGTTAGTACACTACCACTAGGACATGAGTTAGTATACTACCACTAGGACATGAGTTAATATACTACCACTAGGACATGAGTTAGTATACTACCACTAGGACATGAGTTAATATACTACCACTAGGACATGAGTTAATATACTACCACTAGGACATGAGTTAATATACTACCACTAGGACATGAGTTAATATACTACCACTAGGACATGAGTTAGTACATTACCACTAGGACATGAGTTAGTACACTACCACTAGGACATGAGTTAGTACACTACCACTAGGACATGAGTTAGGGTACTACCACTAGGACATGAGTTACTACACTACCACTAGGACATGAGTTAGTACACTACCACTAGGACATGAGTTAATACACTACCACTAGGACATGAGTTAGTACACTACCACTAGGACATGAGTTAGTACACTACCACTAGGACATGAGTTAGTATACTAGCACTAGGACATGAGTTAGTACACCACCACTAGGACATGAGTTAGTATACTACCACTAGAACATGAGTTGGTAGACTACCACTAGGACATGAGTTAGTACACTACCACTAGGACATGAGTTAGTACACTACCACTAGCACATGAGTTAGTATACTACCACTAGGACATGAGTTAGGGTACTACCACTAGGACATGAGTTAGTACACTACCACTAGGACATGCGTTAGTATACTACCACTAGGACATGAGTTAGGATACTACCACTAGGACATGAGTTAATATACTACCACTAGGACATGAGTTAATATACTACCACTAGGACATGAGTTAGTACATTACCACTAGGACATGAGTTAGTACACTACCACTAGGACATGAGTTAGTACACTACCACTAGGACATGAGTTAGGGTACTACCACTAGGACATGAGTTACTACACTACCACTAGGACATGAGTTAGTACACTACCACTAGGACATGAGTTAATACACTACCACTAGGACATGAGTTAGTACACTACCACTGGGACATGAGTTAGTACACTACCACTAGGACATGAGTTAGTATACTTGCACTAGGACATGAGTTAGTACACCACCACTAGGACATGAGTTAGTATACTACCACTAGAACATGAGTTGGTAGACTACCACTAGGACATGAGTTAGTACACTACCACTAGGACATGAGTTAGTACACTACCACTAGCACATGAGTTAGTATACTACCACTAGGACATGAGTTAGTATACTACCACTAGGACATGAGTTAGTACACTACCACTAGGACATGAGTTAGTATACTACCACTAGGACATGAGTTAATATACTACCACTAGGACATGAGTTAGTATACTACCACTAGGACATGAGTTAATATACTACCACTAGGACATGAGTTAGTACACTACCACTAGGACATGAGTTAGTACATTATCACTAGGACATGAGTTAGTACATTACCACTAGGACATGAGTTAGTACTCTACCACTAGGACATGAGTTAGTACACTACCACTAGGACATGAGTTAATATACTACAACTAGGACATGAGTTAGTACACTACCACTAGGACATGAGTTAATATACTACCACGAGGACATGAGTTAATATACTACCACTAGGACATGAGTTAGGATACTACCACTAGGACATGAGTTAGTACATTACCACTAGGACATGAGTTAGTACTCTACCACTAGGACATGAGTTAGTACACTACCACTAGGACATGAGTTAATATACTACCACTAGGACATGAGTTAGTACACTACCACTAGGACATGAGTTAATATACTACCACTAGGACATGAGTTTGTACACTACCACTAGGACATGAGTTAGTACACTACCACTAGGACATGCGTTAGTATACTACCACTAGGACATGAGTTAGGATACTACCACTAGGACATGAGTTAGTATACTACCACTAGGACATGAGTTAGTATACTACCACTAGGACATGAGTTAGTACACTACCACTAGGACATGAGTTAGTACACTACCACTAGGACATGAATTAGTATACTACCACTAGGACATGAGTTAGTATAATACCACTAGGACATGAGTTAGTACACTACCACTAGGACATGAGTTAGTACACTACCACTAGGACATGAGTTAGTACACTACCACTAGGACATGAGTTAATATACTACCACTAGGACATGAGTTAGTACACTACCACTAGGACATGAATTAGTATACTACCACTAGGACATGAGTTAGTACACTACCACTAGGACATGAGTTAGTATACTACCACTAGGACATGAGTTAATATACTACCACTAGGAGATGAGTTAGTATACTACCACTAGGACATGAGTTAATATACTACCACTAGGACATGAGTTAATATACTACCACTAGGACATGAGTTAATATACTACCACTAGGACATGAGTTAGTATACTACCACTAGGACATGAGTTAGTACATTACCACTAGGACATGAGTTAGTACTCTACCACTAGGACATGAGTTAATATACTACCACTAGGACATGAGTTAGTACACTACCACTAGGACATGAGTTAATATACTACCACTAGGACATGAGTTAATATACTACCACTAGGACATGAGTTAGGATACTACCACTAGGACATGAGTTAGTACATTACCACTAGGACATGAGTTAGTACTCTACCACTAGGACATGAGTTAGTACACTACCACTAGGACATGAGTTAATATACTACCACTAGGACATGAGTTAGTACACTACCACTAGGACATGAGTTAATATACTACCACTAGGACATGAGTTTGTACACTACCACTAGGACATGAGTTAGTACACTACCACTAGGACATGCGTTAGTATACTACCACTAGGACATGAGTTAGGATACTACCACTAGGACATGAGTTAATATACTACCACTAGGACATGAGTTACTACATTACCACTAGGACATGAGTTAGTACACTACCACTAGGACATGAGTTAGTACACTACCACTAGGACATGAGTTAGGGTACTACCACTAGGACATGAGTTACTAAACTACCACTAGGACATGAGTTAGTACACTACCACTAGGACATGAGTTAATACACTACCACTAGGACATGAGTTAATATACTACCACTAGGACATGAGTTAGGATACTACCACTAGGACATGAGTTAGTACATTACCACTAGGACATGAGTTAGTACTCTACCACTAGGACATGAGTTAGTACACTACCACTAGGACATGAGTTAATATACTACCACTAGGACATGAGTTAGTACACTACCACTAGGACATGAGTTAATATACTACCACTAGGACATGAGTTTGTACACTACCACTAGGACATGAGTTAGTACACTACCACTAGGACATGCGTTAGTATACTACCACTAGGACATGAGTTAGGATACTACCACTAGGACATGAGTTAATATACTACCACTAGGACATGAGTTACTACATTACCACTAGGACATGAGTTAGTACACTACCACTAGGACATGAGTTAGTACACTACCACTAGGACATGAGTTAGGGTACTACCACTAGGACATGAGTTACTAAACTACCACTAGGACATGAGTTAGTACACTACCACTAGGACATGAGTTAATACACTACCACTAGGACATGAGTTAGTACACTACCACTAGGACATGAGTTAGTACACTACCACTAGGACATGAGTTAGTATACTAGCACTAGGACATGAGTTAATACACTACCACTAGGACATGAGTTAGTATACTACCACTAGAACATGAGTTAGTAGACTACCACTAGGACATGAGTTAGTACACTACCACTAGGACATGAGTTAGTACACTACCACTAGCACATGAGTTAGTATACTACCACTAGGACATGAGTTAGGGTACTACCACTAGGACATGAGTTAGTACACTACCACTAGGACATGCGTTAGTATACTACCACTAGGACATGAGTTAGGATACTACCACTAGGACATGAGTTAATATACTACCACTAGGACATGAGTTAATATACTACCACTAGGACATGAGTTAGTACATTACCACTAGGACATGAGTTAGTACACTACCACTAGGACATGAGTTAGTACACTACCACTAGGACATGAGTTAGGGTACTACCACTAGGACATGAGTTACTACACTAGCACTAGGACATGAGTTAGTACACTACCACTAGGACATGAGTTAATACACTACCACTAGGACATGAGTTAGTACACTACCACTGGGACATGAGTTAGTACACTACCACTAGGACATGAGTTAGTATACTTGCACTAGGACATGAGTTAGTACACCACCACTAGGACATGAGTTAGTATACTACCACTAGAACATGAGTTGGTAGACTACCACTAGGACATGAGTTAGTACACTACCACTAGGACATGAGTTAGTACACTACCACTAGGACATGCCTTAGTATACTACCACTAGGACATGAGTTAGGATACTACCACTAGGACATGAGTTAGTATACTACCACTAGGACATGAGTTAGTATACTACCACTAGGACATGAGTTAGTACACTACCACTAGGACATGAGTTAGTACACTACCACTAGGACATGAATTAGTATACTACCACTAGGACATGAGTTAGTATACTACCACTAGGACATGAGTTAGTACACTACCACTAGGACATGAGTTAGTACACTACCACTAGGACATGAGTTAGTACACTACCACTAGGACATGAGTTAATATACTACCACTAGGACATGAGTTAGTACACTACCACTAGGACATGAGTTAGTATACTACCACTAGGACATGAGTTAGTACACTACCACTAGGACATGAGTTAGTATACTACCACTAGGACATGAGTTAATATACTACCACTAGGACATGAGTTAGTATACTACCACTAGGACATGAGTTAATATACTACCACTAGGACATGAGTTAATATACTACCACTAGGACATGAGTTAATATACTACCACTAGGACATGAGTTAATATACTACCACTAGGACATGAGTTAGTACATTACCACTAGGACATGAGTTAGTACACTACCACTAGGACATGAGTTAGTACACTACCACTAGGACATGAGTTAGGGTACTACCACTAGGACATGAGTTACTACACTACCACTAGGACATGAGTTAGTACACTACCACTAGGACATGAGTTAATACACTACCACTAGGACATGAGTTAGTACACTACCACTAGGACATGAGTTAGTACACTACCACTAGGACATGAGTTAGTATACTAGCACTAGGACATGAGTTAGTACACCACCACTAGGACATGAGTTAGTATACTACCACTAGAACATGAGTTGGTAGACTACCACTAGGAAATGAGTTAGTACACTACCACTAGGACATGAGTTAGTACACTACCACTAGCACATGAGTTAGTATACTACCACTAGGACATGAGTTAGGGTACTACCACTAGGACATGAGTTAGTACACTACCACTAGGACATGCGTTAGTATACTACCACTAGGACATGAGTTAGGATACTACCACTAGGACATGAGTTAATATACTACCACTAGGACATGAGTTAATATACTACCACTAGGACATGAGTTAGTACATTACCACTAGGACATGAGTTAGTACACTACCACTAGGACATGAGTTAGTACACTACCACTAGGACATGAGTTAGGGTACTACCACTAGGACATGAGTTACTACACTACCACTAGGACATGAGTTAGTACACTACCACTAGGACATGAGTTAATACACTACCACTAGGACATGAGTTAGTACACTACCACTGGGACATGAGTTAGTACACTACCACTAGGACATGAGTTAGTATACTTGCACTAGGACATGAGTTAGTACACCACCACTAGGACATGAGTTAGTATACTACCACTAGAACATGAGTTGGTAGACTACCACTAGGACATGAGTTAGTACACTACCACTAGGACATGAGTTAGTACACTACCACTAGCACATGAGTTAGTATACTACCACTAGGACATGAGTTAGTATACTACCACTAGGACATGAGTTAGTACACTACCACTAGGACATGAGTTAGTATACTACCACTAGGACATGAGTTAATATACTACCACTAGGACATGAGTTAGTATACTACCACTAGGACATGAGTTAATATACTACCACTAGGACATGAGTTAGTACACTACCACTAGGACATGAGTTAGTACATTATCACTAGGACATGAGTTAGTACATTACCACTAGGACATGAGTTAGTACTCTACCACTAGGACATGAGTTAGTACACTACCACTAGGACATGAGTTAATATACTACAACTAGGACATGAGTCAGTACACTACCACTAGGACATGAGTTAATATACTACCACGAGGACATGAGTTAATATACTACCACTAGGACATGAGTTAGGATACTACCACTAGGACATGAGTTAGTACATTACCACTAGGACATGAGTTAGTACTCTACCACTAGGACATGAGTTAGTACACTACCACTAGGACATGAGTTAATATACTACCACTAGGACATGAGTTAGTACACTACCACTAGGACATGAGTTAATATACTACCACTAGGACATGAGTTTGTACACTACCACTAGGACATGAGTTAGTACACTACCACTAGGACATGCGTTAGTATACTACCACTAGGACATGAGTTAGGATACTACCACTAGGACATGAGTTAGTATACTACCACTAGGACATGAGTTAGTATACTACCACTAGGACATGAGTTAGTACACTACCACTAGGACATGAATTAGTATACTACCACTAGGACATGAGTTAGTATAATACCACTAGGACATGAGTTAGTACACTACCACTAGGACATGAGTTAGTACACTACCACTAGGACATGAGTTAGTACACTACCACTAGGACATGAGTTAATATACTACCACTAGGACATGAGTTAGTACACTACCACTAGGACATGAATTAGTATACTACCACTAGGACATGAGTTAGTACACTACCACTAGGACATGAGTTAGTATACTACCACTAGGACATGAGTTAATATACTACCACTAGGAGATGAGTTAGTATACTACCACTAGGACATGAGTTAATATACTACCACTAGGACATGAGTTAATATACTACCACTAGGACATGAGTTAATATACTACCACTAGGACATGAGTTAGGATACTACCACTAGGACATGAGTTAGTACATTACCACTAGGACATGAGTTAGTACTCTACCACTAGGACATGAGTTAATATACTACCACTAGGACATGAGTTAGTACACTACCACTAGGACATGAGTTAATATACTACCACTAGGACATGAGTTAATATACTACCACTAGGACATGAGTTAGGATACTACCACTAGGACATGAGTTAGTACATTACCACTAGGACATGAGTTAGTACTCTACCACTAGGACATGAATTAGTATACTACCACTAGGACATGAGTTAGTATACTACCACTAGGACATGAGTTAGTACACTACCACTAGGACATGAGTTAGTACACTACCACTAGGACATGAGTTAGTACACTACCACTAGGACATGAGTTAATATACTACCACTAGGACATGAGTTAGTACACTACCACTAGGACATGAGTTAGTATACTACCACTAGGACATGAGTTAGTACACTACCACTAGGACATGAGTTAGTATACTACCACTAGGACATGAGTTAATATACTACCACTAGGACATGAGTTAGTATACTACCACTAGGACATGAGTTAATATACTACCACTAGGACATGAGTTAATATACTACCACTAGGACATGAGTTAATATACTACCACTAGGACATGAGTTAATATACTACCACTAGGACATGAGTTAGTACATTACCACTAGGACATGAGTTAGTACACTACCACTAGGACATGAGTTAGTACACTACCACTAGGACATGAGTTAGGGTACTACCACTAGGACATGAGTTACTACACTACCACTAGGACATGAGTTAGTACACTACCACTAGGACATGAGTTAATACACTACCACTAGGACATGAGTTAGTACACTACCACTAGGACATGAGTTAGTACACTACCACTAGGACATGAGTTAGTATACTAGCACTAGGACATGAGTTAGTACACCACCACTAGGACATGAGTTAGTATACTACCACTAGAACATGAGTTGGTAGACTACCACTAGGACATGAGTTAGTACACTACCACTAGGACATGAGTTAGTACACTACCACTAGCACATGAGTTAGTATACTACCACTAGGACATGAGTTAGGGTACTACCACTAGGACATGAGTTAGTACACTACCACTAGGACATGCGTTAGTATACTACCACTAGGACATGAGTTAGGATACTACCACTAGGACATGAGTTAATATACTACCACTAGGACATGAGTTAATATACTACCACTAGGACATGAGTTAGTACATTACCACTAGGACATGAGTTAGTACACTACCACTAGGACATGAGTTAGTACACTACCACTAGGACATCAGTTAGGGTACTACCACTAGGACATGAGTTACTACACTACCACTAGGACATGAGTTAGTACACTACCACTAGGACATGAGTTAATACACTACCACTAGGACATGAGTTAGTACACTACCACTGGGACATGAGTTAGTACACTACCACTAGGACATGAGTTAGTATACTTGCACTAGGACATGAGTTAGTACACCACCACTAGGACATGAGTTAGTATACTACCACTAGAACATGAGTTGGTAGACTACCACTAGGACATGAGTTAGTACACTACCACTAGGACATGAGTTAGTACACTACCACTAGCACATGAGTTAGTATACTACCACTAGGACATGAGTTAGTATACTACCACTAGGACATGAGTTAGTACACTACCACTAGGACATGAGTTAGTATACTACCACTAGGACATGAGTTAATATACTACCACTAGGACATGAGTTAGTATACTACCACTAGGACATGAGTTAATATACTACCACTAGGACATGAGTTAGTACACTACCACTAGGACATGAGTTAGTACATTATCACTAGGACATGAGTTAGTACATTACCACTAGGACATGAGTTAGTACTCTACCACTAGGACATGAGTTAGTACACTACCACTAGGACATGAGTTAATATACTACAACTAGGACATGAGTTAGTACACTACCACTAGGACATGAGTTAATATACTACCACGAGGACATGAGTTAATATACTACCACTAGGACATGAGTTAGGATACTACCACTAGGACATGAGTTAGTACATTACCACTAGGACATGAGTTAGTACTCTACCACTAGGACATGAGTTAGTACACTACCACTAGGACATGAGTTAATATACTACCACTAGGACATGAGTTAGTACACTACCACTAGGACATGAGTTAATATACTACCACTAGGACATGAGTTTGTACACTACCACTAGGACATGAGTTAGTACACTACCACTAGGACATGCGTTAGTATACTACCACTAGGACATGAGTTAGGATACTACCACTAGGACATGAGTTAGTATACTACCACTAGGACATGAGTTAGTATACTACCACTAGGACATGAGTTAGTACACTACCACTAGGACATGAATTAGTATACTACCACTAGGACATGAGTTAGTATAATACCACTAGGACATGAGTTAGTACACTACCACTAGGACATGAGTTAGTACACTACCACTAGGACATGAGTTAGTACACTACCACTAGGACATGAGTTAATATACTACCACTAGGACATGAGTTAGTACACTACCACTAGGACATGAATTAGTATACTACCACTAGGACATGAGTTAGTACACTACCACTAGGACATGAGTTAGTATACTACCACTAGGACATGAGTTAATATACTACCACTAGGAGATGAGTTAGTATACTACCACTAGGACATGAGTTAATATACTACCACTAGGACATGAGTTAATATACTACCACTAGGACATGAGTTAATATACTACCACTAGGACATGAGTTAGGATACTACCACTAGGACATGAGTTAGTACATTACCACTAGGACATGAGTTAGTACTCTACCACTAGGACATGAGTTAATATACTACCACTAGGACATGAGTTAGTACACTACCACTAGGACATGAGTTAATATACTACCACTAGGACATGAGTTAATATACTACCACTAGGACATGAGTTAGGATACTACCACTAGGACATGAGTTAGTACATTACCACTAGGACATGAGTTAGTACTCTACCACTAGGACATGAGTTAGTACACTACCACTAGGACATGAGTTAATATACTACCACTAGGACATGAGTTAGTACACTACCACTAGGACATGAGTTAATATACTACCACTAGGACATGAGTTTGTACACTACCACTAGGACATGAGTTAGTACACTACCACTAGGACATGCGTTAGTATACTACCACTAGGACATGAGTTAGGATACTACCACTAGGACATGAGTTAATATACTACCACTAGGACATGAGTTACTACATTACCACTAGGACATGAGTTAGTACACTACCACTAGGACATGAGTTAGTACACTACCACTAGGACATGAGTTAGGGTACTACCACTAGGACATGAGTTACTAAACTACCACTAGGACATGAGTTAGTACACTACCACTAGGACATGAGTTAATACACTACCACTAGGACATGAGTTAGTACACTACCACTAGGACATGAGTTAGTACACTACCACTAGGACATGAGTTAGTATACTAGCACTAGGACATGAGTTAGTACACTACCACTAGGACATGAGTTAGTACACTACCACTAGGACATGAGTTAGTACACTACCACTAGGACATGAGTTAGGGTACTACCACTAGGACATGAGTTACTACACTACCACTAGGACATGAGTTAGTACACTACCACTAGGACATGAGTTAATACACTACCACTAGGACATGAGTTAGTACACTACCACTGGGACATGAGTTAGTACACTACCACTAGGACATGAGTTAGTATACTTGCACTAGGACATGAGTTAGTACACCACCACTAGGACATGAGTTAGTATACTACCACTAGAACATGAGTTGGTAGACTACCACTAGGACATGAGTTAGTACACTACCACTAGGACATGAGTTAGTACACTACCACTAGCACATGAGTTAGTATACTACCACTAGGACATGAGTTAGTATACTACCACTAGGACATGAGTTAGTACACTACCACTAGGACATGAGTTAGTATACGACCACTAGGACATGAGTTAATATACTACCACTAGGACATGAGTTAGTATACTACCACTAGGACATGAGTTAATATACTACCACTAGGACATGAGTTAGTACACTACCACTAGGACATGAGTTAGTACATTATCACTAGGACATGAGTTAGTACATTACCACTAGGACATGAGTTAGTACTCTACCACTAGGACATGAGTTAGTACACTACCACTAGGACATGAGTTAATATACTACCACGAGGACATGAGTTAATATACTACCACTAGGACATGAGTTAGGATACTACCACTAGGACATGAGTTAGTACATTACCACTAGGACATGAGTTAGTACTCTACCACTAGGACATGAGTTAGTACATTATCACTAGGACATGAGTTAGTACATTACCACTAGGACATGAGTTAGTACTCTACCACTAGGACATGAGTTAGTACACTACCACTAGGACATGAGTTAATATACTACAACTAGGACATGAGTTAGTACACTACCACTAGGACATGAGTTAATATACTACCACGAGGACATGAGTTAATATACTACCACTAGGACATGAGTTAGGATACTACCACTAGGACATGAGTTAGTACATTACCACTAGGACATGAGTTAGTACTCTACCACTAGGACATGAGTTAGTACACTACCACTAGGACATGAGTTAATATACTACCACTAGGACATGAGTTAGTACACTACCACTAGGACATGAGTTAATATACTACCACTAGGACATGAGTTAGTACACTACCACTAGGACATGAATTAGTATACTACCACTAGGACATGAGTTAGTACACTACCACTAGGACATGAGTTAGTATACTACCACTAGGACATGAGTTAATATACTACCACTAGGAGATGAGTTAGTATACTACCACTAGGACATGAGTTAATATACTACCACTAGGACATGAGTTAATATACTACCACTAGGACATGAGTTAATATACTACCACTAGGACATGAGTTAGGATACTACCACTAGGACATGAGTTAGTACATTACCACTAGGACATGAGTTAGTACTCTACCACTAGGACATGAGTTAATATACTACCACTAGGACATGAGTTAGTACACTACCACTAGGACATGAGTTAATATACTACCACTAGGACATGAGTTAATATACTACCACTAGGACATGAGTTAGGATACTACCACTAGGACATGAGTTAGTACATTACCACTAGGACATGAGTTAGTACTCTACCACTAGGACATGAGTTAGTACACTACCACTAGGACATGAGTTAATATACTACCACTAGGACATGAGTTAGTACACTACCACTAGGACATGAGTTAATATACTACCACTAGGACATGAGTTTGTACACTACCACTAGGACATGAGTTAGTACACTACCACTAGGACATGCGTTAGTATACTACCACTAGGACATGAGTTAGGATACTACCACTAGGACATGAGTTAATATACTACCACTAGGACATGAGTTACTACATTACCACTAGGACATGAGTTAGTACACTACCACTAGGACATGAGTTAGTACACTACCACTAGGACATGAGTTAGGGTACTACCACTAGGACATGAGTTACTAAACTACCACTAGGACATGAGTTAGTACACTACCACTAGGACATGAGTTAATACACTACCACTAGGACATGAGTTAGTACACTACCACTAGGACATGAGTTAGTACACTACCACTAGGACATGAGTTAGTATACTAGCACTAGGACATGAGTTAGTACACTACCACTAGGACATGAGTTAGTACACTACCACTAGGACATGAGTTAGTACACTACCACTAGGACATGAGTTAGGGTACTACCACTAGGACATGAGTTACTACACTACCACTAGGACATGAGTTAGTACACTACCACTAGGACATGAGTTAATACACTACCACTAGGACATGAGTTAGTACACTACCACTGGGACATGAGTTAGTACACTACCACTAGGACATGAGTTAGTATACTTGCACTAGGACATGAGTTAGTACACCACCACTAGGACATGAGTTAGTATACTACCACTAGAACATGAGTTGGTAGACTACCACTAGGACATGAGTTAGTACACTACCACTAGGACATGAGTTAGTACACTACCACTAGCACATGAGTTAGTATACTACCACTAGGACATGAGTTAGTATACTACCACTAGGACATGAGTTAGTACACTACCACTAGGACATGAGTTAGTATACGACCACTAGGACATGAGTTAATATACTACCACTAGGACATGAGTTAGTATACTACCACTAGGACATGAGTTAATATACTACCACTAGGACATGAGTTAGTACACTACCACTAGGACATGAGTTAGTACATTATCACTAGGACATGAGTTAGTACATTACCACTAGGACATGAGTTAGTACTCTACCACTAGGACATGAGTTAGTACACTACCACTAGGACATGAGTTAATATACTACCACGAGGACATGAGTTAATATACTACCACTAGGACATGAGTTAGGATACTACCACTAGGACATGAGTTAGTACATTACCACTAGGACATGAGTTAGTACTCTACCACTAGGACATGAGTTAGTACACTACCACTAGGACATGAGTTAATATACTACCACTAGGACATGAGTTAGTACACTACCACTAGGACATGAGTTAATATACTACCACTAGGACATGAGTTTGTACACTACCACTAGGACATGAGTTAGTACACTACCACTAGGACATGCGTTAGTATACTACCACTAGGACATGAGTTAGGATACTACCACTAGGACATCAGTTAGTATACTACCACTAGGACATGAGTTAGTATACTACCACTAGGACATGAGTTAGTACACTACCACTAGGACATGAGTTAGTACACTACCACTAGGACATGAATTAGTATACTACCACTAGGACATGAGTTAGTATAATACCACTAGGACATGAGTTAGTACACTACCACTAGGACATGAGTTAGTACACTACCACTAGGACATGAGTTAGTACACTACCACTAGGACATGAGTTAATATACTACCACTAGGACATGAGTTAGTACACTACCACTAGGACATGAGTTAGTATACTACCACTAGGACATGAGTTAGTACACTACCACTAGGACATGAGTTAGTATACTACCACTAGGACATGAGTTAATATACTACCACTAGGAGATGAGTTAGTATACTACCACTAGGACATGAGTTAGTATACTACCACTAGGACATGAGTTAATATACTACCACTAGGAGATGAGTTAGTATACTACCACTAGGACATGAGTTAATATACTACCACTAGGACATGAGTTAATATACTACCACTAGGACATGAGTTAATATACTACCACTAGGACATGAGTTAGGATACTACCACTAGGACATGAGTTAGTACTCTACCACTAGGACATGAGTTAATATACTACCACTAGGACATGAGTTAGTACACTACCACTAGGACATGAGTTAATATACTACCACTAGGACATGAGTTAATATACTACCACTAGGACATGAGTTAGGATACTACCACTAGGACATGAGTTAGTACATTACCACTAGGACATGAGTTAGTACTCTACCACTAGGACATGAGTTAGTACACTACCACTAGGACATGAGTTAATATACTACCACTAGGACATGAGTTAGTACACTACCACTAGGACATGAGTTAGTACACTACCACTAGGACATGCGTTAGTATACTACCACTAGGACATGAGTTAGGATACTACCACTAGGACATGAGTTAATATACTACCACTAGGACATGAGTTACTACATTACCACTAGGACATGAGTTAGTACACTACCACTAGGACATGAGTTAGTACACTACCACTAGGACATGAGTTAGGGTACTACCACTAGGACATGAGTTACTAAACTACCACTAGGACATGAGTTAGTACACTACCACTAGGACATGAGTTAATACACTACCACTAGGACATGAGTTAGTACACTACCACTAGGACATGAGTTAGTACACTACCACTAGGACATGAGTTAGTATACTAGCACTAGGACATGAGTTAGTACACTACCACTAGGACATGAGTTAGTATACTACCACTAGAACATGAGTTAGTAGACTACCACTAGGACATGAGTTAGTACACTACCACTAGGACATGAGTTAGTACACTACCACTAGGACATGAGTTAGTATACTACCACTAGGACATGAGTTAGTATACTACCACTAGGACATGAGTTAGTACACTACCACTAGGACATGAGTTAGTATACTACCACTAGGACATGAGTTAATATACTACCACTAGGACATGAGTTAGTATACTACCACTAGGACATGAGTTAATATACTACCACTAGGACATGAGTTAGTACACTACCACTAGGACATGAGTTAGTACATTATCACTAGGACATGAGTTAGTACATTACCACTAGGACATGAGTTAGTACTCTACCACTAGGACATGAGTTAGTACACTACCACTAGGACATGAGTTAATATACTACCACTAGGACATGAGTTAGTACACTACCACTAGGACATGAGTTAATATACTACCACTAGGACATGAGTTAATATACTACCACTAGGACATGAGTTAGGATACTACCACTAGGACATGAGTTAGTACATTACCACTAGGACATGAGTTAGTACTCTACCACTAGGACATGAGTTAGTACACTACCACTAGGACATGAGTTAATATACTACCACTAGGACATGAGTTAGTACACTAACACTAGGACATGAGTTAATATACTACCACTAGGACATGAGTTTGTACACTACCACTAGGACATGAGTTAGTACACTACCACTAGGACATGCCTTAGTATACTACCACTAGGACATGAGTTAGGATACTACCACTAGGACATGAGTTAGTATACTACCACTAGGACATGAGTTAGTATACTACCACTAGGACATGAGTTAGGACACTACCACTAGGACATGAGTTAGTACACTACCACTAGGACATGAATTAGTATACTACCACTAGGACATGAGTTAGTATACTACCACTAGGACATGAGTTAGTACACTACCACTAGGACATGAGTTAGTACACTACCACTAGGACATGAGTTAGTACACTACCACTAGGACATGAGTTAATATACTACCACTAGGACATGAGTTAGTACACTACCACTAGGACATGAGTTAGTATACTACCACTAGGACATGAGTTAGTACACTACCACTAGGACATGAGTTAGTATACTACCACTAGGACATGAGTTAATATACTACCACTAGGACATGAGTTAGTATACTACCACTAGGACATGAGTTAATATACTACCACTAGGACATGAGTTAATATACTACCACTAGGACACGAGTTAATATACTACCACTAGGACATGAGTTAATATACTACCACTAGGACATGAGTTAGTACATTACCACTAGGACATGAGTTAGTACACTACCACTAGGACATGAGTTAGTACACTACCACTAGGACATGAGTTAGGGTACTACCACTAGGACATGAGTTACTACACTACCACTAGGACATGAGTTAGTACACTACCACTAGGACATGAGTTAATACACTACCACTAGGACATGAGTTAGTACACTACCACTAGGACATGAGTTTGTACACTACCACTAGGACATGAGTTAGTATACTAGCACTAGGACATGAGTTAGTACACCACCACTAGGACATGAGTTAGTATACTACCACTAGAACATGAGTTGGTAGACTACCACTAGGACATGAGTTAGTACACTACCACTAGGACATGAGTTAGTACACTACCACTAGGACATGAGTTAATATACTACCACGAGGACATGAGTTAATATACTACCACTAGGACATGAGTTAGGATACTACCACTAGGACATGAGTTAGTACATTACCACTAGGACATGAGTTAGTACTCTACCACTAGGACATGAGTTAGTACACTACCACTAGGACATGAGTTAATATACTACCACTAGGACATGAGTTAGTACACTACCACTAGGACATGAGTTAATATACTACCACTAGGACATGAGTTTGTACACTACCACTAGGACATGAGTTAGTACACTACCACTAGGACATGCGTTAGTATACTACCACTAGGACATGAGTTAGGATACTACCACTAGGACATCAGTTAGTATACTACCACTAGGACATGAGTTAGTATACTACCACTAGGACATGAGTTAGTACACTACCACTAGGACATGAGTTAGTACACTACCACTAGGACATGAATTAGTACACTACCACTAGGACATGAGTTAATATACTACCACTAGGACATGAGTTAGTACACTAACACTAGGACATGAGTTAATATACTACCACTAGGACATGAGTTTGTACACTACCACTAGGACATGAGTTAGTACACTACCACTAGGACATGCCTTAGTATACTACCACTAGGACATGAGTTAGGATACTACCACTAGGACATGAGTTAGTATACTACCACTAGGACATGAGTTAGTATACTACCACTAGGACATGAGTTAGGACACTACCACTAGGACATGAGTTAGTACACTACCACTAGGACATGAATTAGTATACTACCACTAGGACATGAGTTAGTATACTACCACTAGGACATGAGTTAGTACACTACCACTAGGACATGAGTTAGTACACTACCACTAGGACATGAGTTAGTACACTACCACTAGGACATGAGTTAATATACTACCACTAGGACATGAGTTAGTACACTACCACTAGGACATGAGTTAGTATACTACCACTAGGACATGAGTTAGTACACTACCACTAGGACATGAGTTAGTATACTACCACTAGGACATGAGTTAATATACTACCACTAGGACATGAGTTAGTATACTACCACTAGGACATGAGTTAATATACTACCACTAGGACATGAGTTAATATACTACCACTAGGACACGAGTTAATATACTACCACTAGGACATGAGTTAATATACTACCACTAGGACATGAGTTAGTACATTACCACTAGGACATGAGTTAGTACACTACCACTAGGACATGAGTTAGTACACTACCACTAGGACATGAGTTAGGGTACTACCACTAGGACATGAGTTACTACACTACCACTAGGACATGAGTTAGTACACTACCACTAGGACATGAGTTAATACACTACCACTAGGACATGAGTTAGTACACTACCACTAGGACATGAGTTTGTACACTACCACTAGGACATGAGTTAGTATACTAGCACTAGGACATGAGTTAGTACACCACCACTAGGACATGAGTTAGTATACTACCACTAGAACATGAGTTGGTAGACTACCACTAGGACATGAGTTAGTACACTACCACTAGGACATGAGTTAGTACACTACCACTAGGACATGAGTTAATATACTACCACGAGGACATGAGTTAATATACTACCACTAGGACATGAGTTAGGATACTACCACTAGGACATGAGTTAGTACATTACCACTAGGACATGAGTTAGTACTCTACCACTAGGACATGAGTTAGTACACTACCACTAGGACATGAGTTAATATACTACCACTAGGACATGAGTTAGTACACTACCACTAGGACATGAGTTAATATACTACCACTAGGACATGAGTTTGTACACTACCACTAGGACATGAGTTAGTACACTACCACTAGGACATGCGTTAGTATACTACCACTAGGACATGAGTTAGGATACTACCACTAGGACATCAGTTAGTATACTACCACTAGGACATGAGTTAGTATACTACCACTAGGACATGAGTTAGTACACTACCACTAGGACATGAGTTAGTACACTACCACTAGGACATGAATTAGTATACTACCACTAGGACATGAGTTAGTATAATACCACTAGGACATGAGTTAGTACACTACCACTAGGACATGAGTTAGTACACTACCACTAGGACATGAGTTAGTACACTACCACTAGGACATGAGTTAATATACTACCACTAGGACATGAGTTAGTACACTACCACTAGGACATGAGTTAGTATACTACCACTAGGACATGAGTTAGTACACTACCACTAGGACATGAGTTAGTATACTACCACTAGGACATGAGTTAATATACTACCACTAGGAGATGAGTTAGTATACTACCACTAGGACATGAGTTAATATACTACCACTAGGACATGAGTTAATATACTACCACTAGGACATGAGTTAATATACTACCACTAGGACATGAGTTAGGATACTACCACTAGGACATGAGTTAGTACATTACCACTAGGACATGAGTTAGTACTCTACCACTAGGACATGAGTTAATATACTACCACTAGGACATGAGTTAGTACACTACCACTAGGACATGAGTTAATATACTACCACTAGGACATGAGTTAATATACTACCACTAGGACATGAGTTAGGATACTACCACTAGGACATGAGTTAGTACATTACCACTAGGACATGAGTTAGTACTCTACCACTAGGACATGAGTTAGTACACTACCACTAGGACATGAGTTAATATACTACCACTAGGACATGAGTTAGTACACTACCACTAGGACATGAGTTAATATACTACCACTAGGACATGAGTTTGTACACTACCACTAGGACATGAGTTAGTACACTACCACTAGGACATGCGTTAGTATACTACCACTAGGACATGAGTTAGGATACTACCACTAGGACATGAGTTAATATACTACCACTAGGACATGAGTTACTACATTACCACTAGGACATGAGTTAGTACACTACCACTAGGACATGAGTTAGTACACTACCACTAGGACATGAGTTAGGGTACTACCACTAGGACATGAGTTACTAAACTACCACTAGGACATGAGTTAGTACACTACCACTAGGACATGAGTTAATACACTACCACTAGGACATGAGTTAGTACACTACCACTAGGACATGAGTTAGTACACTACCACTAGGACATGAGTTAGTATACTAGCACTAGGACATGAGTTAGTACACTACCACTAGGACATGAGTTAGTATACTACCACTAGAACATGAGTTAGTAGACTACCACTAGGACATGAGTTAGTACACTACCACTAGGACATGAGTTAGTACACTACCACTAGGACATGAGTTAGTATACTACCACTAGGACATGAGTTAGTATACTACCACTAGGACATGAGTTAGTACACTACCACTAGGACATGAGTTAGTATACTACCACTAGGACATGAGTTAATATACTACCACTAGGACATGAGTTAGTATACTACCACTAGGACATGAGTTAATATACTACCACTAGGACATGAGTTAGTACACTACCACTAGGACATGAGTTAGTACATTATCACTAGGACATGAGTTAGTACATTACCACTAGGACATGAGTTAGTACTCTACCACTAGGACATGAGTTAGTACACTACCACTAGGACATGAGTTAATATACTACCACTAGGACATGAGTTAGTACACTACCACTAGGACATGAGTTAATATACTACCACTAGGACATGAGTTAATATACTACCACTAGGACATGAGTTAGGATACTACCACTAGGACATGAGTTAGTACATTACCACTAGGACATGAGTTAGTACTCTACCACTAGGACATGAGTTAGTACACTACCACTAGGACATGAGTTAATATACTACCACTAGGACATGAGTTAGTACACTAACACTAGGACATGAGTTAATATACTACCACTAGGACATGAGTTTGTACACTACCACTAGGACATGAGTTAGTACACTACCACTAGGACATGCCTTAGTATACTACCACTAGGACATGAGTTAGGATACTACCACTAGGACATGAGTTAGTATACTACCACTAGGACATGAGTTAGTATACTACCACTAGGACATGAGTTAGGACACTACCACTAGGACATGAGTTAGTACACTACCACTAGGACATGAATTTGTATACTACCACTAGGACATGAGTTAGTATACTACCACTAGGACATGAGTTAGTACACTACCACTAGGACATGAGTTAGTACACTACCACTAGGACATGAGTTAGTACACTACCACTAGGACATGAGTTAATATACTACCACTAGGACATGAGTTAGTACACTACCACTAGGACATGAGTTAGTATACTACCACTAGGACATGAGTTAGTACACTACCACTAGGACATGAGTTAGTATACTACCACTAGGACATGAGTTAATATACTACCACTAGGACATGAGTTAGTATACTACCACTAGGACATGAGTTAATATACTACCACTAGGACATGAGTTAATATACTACCACTAGGACATGAGTTAATATACTACCACTAGGACATGAGTTAATATACTACCACTAGGACATGAGTTAGTACATTACCACTAGGACATGAGTTAGTACACTACCACTAGGACATGAGTTAGTACACTACCACTAGGACATGAGTTAGGGTACTACCACTAGGACATGAGTTACTACACTACCACTAGGACATGAGTTAGTATACTACCACTAGGACATGAGTTAGTACACTACCACTAGGACATGAGTTAGTATACTACCACTAGGACATGAGTTAATATACTACCACTAGGAGATGAGTTAGTATACTACCACTAGGACATGAGTTAATATACTACCACTAGGACATGAGTTAATATACTACCACTAGGACATGAGTTAATATACTACCACTAGGACATGAGTTAGGATACTACCACTAGGACATGAGTTAGTACATTACCACTAGGACATGAGTTAGTACTCTACCACTAGGACATGAGTTAATATACTACCACTAGGACATGAGTTAGTACACTACCACTAGGACATGAGTTAATATACTACCACTAGGACATGAGTTAATATACTACCACTAGGACATGAGTTAGGATACTACCACTAGGACATGAGTTAGTACATTACCACTAGGACATGAGTTAGTACTCTACCACTAGGACATGAGTTAGTACACTACCACTAGGACATGAGTTAATATACTACCACTAGGACATGAGTTAGTACACTACCACTAGGACATGAGTTAATATACTACCACTAGGACATGAGTTTGTACACTACCACTAGGACATGAGTTAGTACACTACCACTAGGACATGCGTTAGTATACTACCACTAGGACATGAGTTAGGATACTACCACTAGGACATGAGTTAATATACTACCACTAGGACATGAGTTACTACATTACCACTAGGACATGAGTTAGTACACTACCACTAGGACATGAGTTAGTACACTACCACTAGGACATGAGTTAGGGTACTACCACTAGGACATGAGTTACTAAACTACCACTAGGACATGAGTTAGTACACTACCACTAGGACATGAGTTAGTACACTACCACTAGGACATGAGTTAGTATACTACCACTAGGACATGAGTTAGTATACTACCACTAGGACATGAGTTAGTACACTACCACTAGGACATGAGTTAGTATACTACCACTAGGACATGAGTTAATATACTACCACTAGGACATGAGTTAGTATACTACCACTAGGACATGAGTTAATATACTACCACTAGGACATGAGTTAGTACACTACCACTAGGACATGAGTTAGTACATTATAACTAGGACATGAGTTAGTACATTACCACTAGGACATGAGTTAGTACTCTACCACTAGGACATGAGTTAGTACACTACCACTAGGACATGAGTTAATATACTACCACTAGGACATGAGTTAGTACACTACCACTAGGACATGAGTTAATATACTACCACTAGGACATGAGTTAATATACTACCACTAGGACATGAGTTAGGATACTACCACTAGGACATGAGTTAGTACATTACCACTAGGACATGAGTTAGTACTCTACCACTAGGACATGAGTTAGTACACTACCACTAGGACATGAGTTAATATACTACCACTAGGACATGAGTTAGTACACTAACACTAGGACATGAGTTAATATACTACCACTAGGACATGAGTTTGTACACTACCACTAGGACATGAGTTAGTACACTACCACTAGGACATGCCTTAGTATACTACCACTAGGACATGAGTTAGGATACTACCACTAGGACATGAGTTAGTATACTACCACTAGGACATGAGTTAGTATACTACCACTAGGACATGAGTTAGGACACTACCACTAGGACATGAGTTAGTACACTACCACTAGGACATGAATTTGTATACTACCACTAGGACATGAGTTAGTATACTACCACTAGGACATGAGTTAGTACACTACCACTAGGACATGAGTTAGTACACTACCACTAGGACATGAGTTAGTACACTACCACTAGGACATGAGTTAATATACTACCACTAGGACATGAGTTAGTACACTACCACTAGGACATGAGTTAGTATACTACCACTAGGACATGAGTTAGTACACTACCACTAGGACATGAGTTAGTATACTACCACTAGGACATGAGTTAATATACTACCACTAGGACATGAGTTAGTATACTACCACTAGGACATGAGTTAATATACTACCACTAGGACATGAGTTAATATACTACCACTAGGACATGAGTTAATATACTACCACTAGGACATGAGTTAATATACTACCACTAGGACATGAGTTAGTACATTACCACTAGGACATGAGTTAGTACACTACCACTAGGACATGAGTTAGTACACTACCACTAGGACATGAGTTAGGGTACTACCACTAGGACATGAGTTACTACACTACCACTAGGACATGAGTTAGTACACTACCACTAGGACATGAGTTAATACACTACCACTAGGACATGAGTTAGTACACTACCACTAGGACATGAGTTTGTACACTACCACTAGGACATGAGTTAGTATACTAGCACTAGGACATGAGTTAGTACACCACCACTAGGACATGAGTTAGTATACTACCACTAGAACATGAGTTGGTAGACTACCACTAGGACATGAGTTAGTACACTACCACTAGGACATGAGTTAGTACACTACCACTAGCACATGAGTTAGTATACTACCACTAGGACATGAGTTAGGGTACTACCACTAGGACATGAGTTAGTACACTACCACTAGGACATGAGTTAGGATACTACCACTAGGACATGAGTTAATATACTACCACTAGGACATGAGTTAATATACTACCACTAGGACATGAGTTAGTACATTACCACTAGGACATGAGTTAGTACACTACCACTAGGACATGAGTTAGTACACTACCACTAGGACATGAGTTAGGGTACTACCACTAGGACATGAGTTACTACACTACCACTAGGACATGAGTTAGTACACTACCACTAGGACATGAGTTAATACACTACCACTAGGACATGAGTTAGTACACTACCACTGGGACATGAGTTAGTACACTACCACTAGGACATGAGTTAGTATACTTGCACTAGGACATGAGTTAGTACACCACCACTAGGACATGAGTTAGTATACTACCACTAGAACATGAGTTGGTAGACTACCACTAGGACATGAGTTAGTACACTACCACTAGGACATGAGTTACTACACTACCACTAGCACATGAGTTAGTATACTACCACTAGGACATGAGTTAGTATACTACCACTAGGACATGAGTTAGTACACTACCACTAGGACATGAGTTAGTATACTACCACTAGGACATGAGTTAATATACTACCACTAGGACATGAGTTAGTATACTACCACTAGGACATGAGTTAGTACATTATCACTAGGACATGAGTTAGTACATTACCACTAGGACATGAGTTAGTACTCTACCACTAGGACATGAGTTAATACACTACCACTAGGACATGAGTTAATATACTACAACTAGGACATGAGTTAGTACACTACCACTAGGACATGAGTTAATATACTACCACGAGGACATGAGTTAATATACTACCACTAGGACATGAGTTAGGATACTACCACTAGGACATGAGTTAGTACATTACCACTAGGACATGAGTTAGTACTCTACCACTAGGACATGAGTTAGTACACTACCACTAGGACATGAGTTAATATACTACCACTAGGACATGAGTTAGTACACTACCACTAGGACATGAGTTAATATACTACCACTAGGACATGAGTTTGTACACTACCACTAGGACATGAGTTAGTACACTACCACTAGGACATGCGTTAGTATACTACCACTAGGACATGAGTTAGGATACTACCACTAGGACATGAGTTAGTATACTACCACTAGGACATGAGTTAGTATACTACCACTAGGACATGAGTTAGTACACTACCACTAGGACATGAGTTAGTACACTACCACTAGGACATGAATTAGTATACTACCACTAGGACATGAGTTAGTATACTACCACTAGGACATGAGTTAGTACACTACCACTAGGACATGAGTTAGTACACTACCACTAGGACATGAGTTAGTACACTACCACTAGGACATGAGTTAATATACTACCACTAGGACATGAGTTAGTACACTACCACTAGGACATGAGTTAGTATACTACCACTAGGACATGAGTTAGTACACTACCACTAGGACATGAGTTAGTATACTACCACTAGGACATGAGTTAATATACTACCACTAGGAGATGAGTTAGTATACTACCACTAGGACATGAGTTAATATACTACCACTAGGACATGAGTTAATATACTACCACTAGGACATGAGTTAATATACTACCACTAGGACATGAGTTAGGATACTACCACTAGGACATGAGTTAGTACATTACCACTAGGACATGAGTTAGTACACTACCACTAGGACATGAGTTAGTACACTACCACTAGGACATGAGTTAGTATACTTCCACTAGGACATGAGTTTGTACACTACCACTAGGACATGAGTTAGTACATTACCACTAGGACATGAGTTAGTACACTACCACTAGGACATGAGTTAATATACTACCACTAGGACATGAGTTAGTACACTAACACTAGGACATGAGTTAGTATACTACCACTAGTACATGAGTTAGTATACTACCACTAGGACATGAGTTAGTATACTACCACTAGGACATGAGTTAGTATACTACCACTAGGACATGCGTTTGTACACTACCACTAGGACATGAGTTAGTACACTACCACTAGGACATGCTTTAGTATACTACCACTAGGACATGAGTTAGGATACTACCACTAGGACATGAGTTAGTATACTACCACTAGGACATGAGTTAGTATACTACCACTAGGACATGAGTTAGTACACTACCACTAGGACATGAGTTAGTACACTACCACTAGGACATGAATTAGTATACTACCACTAGGACATGAGTTAGTACACTACCACTAGGACATGAGTTAGTACACTACCACTAGGACATGAGTTAGTACACTACCACTAGGACATGTGTTAATATACTACCACTAGGACATGAGTTAGTACTCTAAGACTAGGACATGAGTTAGTATGCTACCACTAGGACATGAGTAAGGATACTACCACTAGGAGATGAGTTAGTATACTACCACTAGGACATGAGTTAGTATACTACCACTAGGACATGAGTTAGTACACTACCACTAGGACATGAGTTAGTATACTACCACTAGGACATGAGTTAATATACTACCACTAGGACATGAGTTAGTATACTACCACTAGGACATGAGTTAGTACATTATCAATAGGACATGAGTTAGTACATTACCACTAGGACATGAGTTAGTACTCTACCACTAGGACATGAGTTAGTACACTACCACTAGGACATGAGTTAATATACTACAACTAGGACATGAGTTAGTACACTACCACTAGGACATGAGTTAATATACTACCACGAGGACATGAGTTAATATACTACCACTAGGACATGAGTTAGGATACTACCACTAGGACATGAGTTAGTACATTACCACTAGGACATGAGTTAGTACTCTACCACTAGGACATGAGTTAGTACACTACCACTAGGACATGAGTTAATATACTACCACTAGGACATGAGTTAGTACACTACCACTAGGACATGAGTTAATATACTACCACTAGGACATGAGTTTGTACACTACCACTAGGACATGAGTTAGTACACTACCACTAGGACATGCGTTAGTATACTACCACTAGGACATGAGTTAGGATACTACCACTAGGACATGAGTTAGTATACTACCACTAGGACATGAGTTAGTATACTACCACTAGGACATGAGTTAGTACACTACCACTAGGACATGAGTTAGTACACTACCACTAGGACATGAATTAGTATACTACCACTAGGACATGAGTTAGTATACTACCACTAGGACATGAGTTAGTACACTACCACTAGGACATGAGTTAGTACACTACCACTAGGACATGAGTTAGTACACTACCACTAGGACATGAGTTAATATACTACCACTAGGACATGAGTTAGTACACTACCACTAGGACATGAGTTAGTATACTACCACTAGGACATGAGTTAGTACACTACCACTAGGACATGAGTTAGTATACTACCACTAGGACATGAGTTAATATACTACCACTAGGAGATGAGTTAGTATACTACCACTAGGACATGAGTTAATATACTACCACTAGGACATGAGTTAATATACTACCACTAGGACATGAGTTAATATACTACCACTAGGACATGAGTTAGGATACTACCACTAGGACATGAGTTAGTACATTACCACTAGGACATGAGTTAGTACACTACCACTAGGACATGAGTTAGTACACTACCACTAGGACATGAGTTAGTATACTTCCACTAGGACATGAGTTTGTACACTACCACTAGGACATGAGTTAGTACATTACCACTAGGACATGAGTTAGTACACTACCACTAGGACATGAGTTAATATACTACCACTAGGACATGAGTTAGTACACTAACACTAGGACATGAGTTAGTATACTACCACTAGTACATGAGTTAGTATACTACCACTAGGACATGAGTTAGTATACTACCACTAGGACATGAGTTAGTACACTACCACTAGGACATGAGTTAGTATACTACCACTAGGACATGAGTTAGTACACTACCACTAGGACATGAGTTAGTACACTACCACTAGGACATGAGTTAGTACACTACCACTAGGACATGTGTTAATATACTACCACTAGGACATGAGTTAGTACTCTAAGACTAGGACATGAGTTAGTATGCTACCACTAGGATATGAGTAAGGATACTACCACTAGGACATGAGTTTGTATACTACCACTAGGACATGAGTTAGTACACTACCACTAGGACAGGCGTTAGTATACTACCACTAGGACATGAGTTAGGGTACTACCACTAGGACATGAGTTAGTATACTACCACTAGGACATGAGTTAGTACACTACCACTAGGACATGAGTTAGTACACTACCACTAGGACATGAGTTAGTACACTACCACTAGGACATGAGTTAGTACACTACCACTAGGACATGAGTTAATACACTACCACTAGGACATGAGTTAGTACACTACCACTAGTACATTTGTTAGTATACTACCACTAGGACATGAGTTAGTATACTACCACTAGGACACAAGTTAGTACACTACCACTAGGACATGAGTTAGTATACTACCACTAGGACATGAGTTAATATACTACCAATAGGACATGAGTTAGTATACTACCACTAGGACATGAGTTAGTACACTACCACTAGGACATGAATTAGTACACTTTACCACTAGGACATGAGTTAGTATACTACCACTAGGACATGAGTTAGTTCACTACCACTAGGACATGAGTTAGTACACTACCACTAGGACATGAGTTAGTACACTACCACTAGGACATGACGTAGTACACTACCACTAGGACATGAGTTAGTACACTACCACTATCACATGAGTTAGTACACTACCACTAGGACATGAGTTAGTATACTACCACTAGGACATGAGTTAGTTCACTACCACTAGGACATGAGTTAGTACACTACCACTAGGACATGAGTTAGTATACTACCACTAGGACATGAGTTAGTATACTACCACTAGGACATGAGTTAGTACAGTTTCACTAGAACATGAGTTAGTACACTACCACTAGGACATGAGTTAGTACACTACCACTAGGACATGAGTTAGTATACTACCACTAGGACATGAGTTAGTATACTACCACTAGGACATGAGTTAGTATACTACCACTAGGACATGAGTTAGTATACTACCACTAGGACATGAGTTAGTATACTACCACTAGGACATGAGTTAATATACTACCACTAGGACATGACTTAGTATACTACCACTAGGACATGAGTTAGTACATTGCCACTAGGACATGAGTTAGTACATTACCACTAGGACATGAGTTAGTACACTACCACCAGGACATGAGTTAGTACACTACCACTAGGACATGAGTTAGTATACTACCAATAAGACATGAGTTAGTACACTACCACTAGGACATGAGTTAGTATACTACCACTAGGACATGAGTTAGTACATTACCACTAGGACATGAGTTAGTACACTACCACTAGGACATGAGTTAGTATACTACCACTAGGACATGAGTTAGTACATTACCACTAGGACATGATTTAGTACATTAACACTAGGACATGAGTTAGTACACTACCACTAGGACATGAGTTAATATACTACCACTAGGACATGAGTTAGTACACTACCACTAGGACATGAGTTAATATACTACCACTAGGACATGAGTTTGTACACTACCACTAGGACATGAGTTAGTACACTACCACTAGGACATGCGTTAGTATACTACCACTAGGACATGAGTTAGGATACTACCACTAGGACATGAGTTAGTATACTACCACTAGGACATGAGTTAGTATACTACCACTAGGACATGAGTTAGTACACTACCACTAGGACATGAGTTAGTACACTACCACTAGGACATGAATTAGTATACTACCACTAGGACATGAGTTAGTATACTACCACTAGGACATGAGTTAGTACACTACCACTAGGACATGAGTTAGTACACTACCACTAGGACATGAGTTAGTACACTACCACTAGGACATGAGTTAATATACTACCACTAGGACATGAGTTAGTACACTACCACTAGGACATGAGTTAGTATACTACCACTAGGACATGAGTTAGTACACTACCACTAGGACATGAGTTAGTATACTACCACTAGGACATGAGTTAATATACTACCACTAGGAGATGAGTTAGTATACTACCACTAGGACATGAGTTAATATACTACCACTAGGACATGAGTTAATATACTACCACTAGGACATGAGTTAATATACTACCACTAGGACATGAGTTAGGATACTACCACTAGGACATGAGTTAGTACATTACCACTAGGACATGAGTTAGTACACTACCACTAGGACATGAGTTAGTACACTACCACTAGGACATGAGTTAGTATACTTCCACTAGGACATGAGTTTGTACACTACCACTAGGACATGAGTTAGTACATTACCACTAGGACATGAGTTAGTACACTACCACTAGGACATGAGTTAATATACTACCACTAGGACATGAGTTAGTACACTAACACTAGGACATGAGTTAGTATACTACCACTAGTACATGAGTTAGTATACTACCACTAGGACATGAGTTAGTATACTACCACTAGGACATGAGTTAGTATACTACCACTAGGACATGAGTTTGTACACTACCACTAGGACATGAGTTAGTACACTACCACTAGGACATGCTTTAGTATACTACCACTAGGACATGAGTTAGGATACTACCACTAGGACATGAGTTAGTATACTACCACTAGGACATGAGTTAGTATACTACCACTAGGACATGAGTTAGTACACTACCACTAGGACATGAGTTAGTACACTACCACTAGGACATGAGTTAGTATACTACCACTAGGACATGAGTTAGTACACTACCACTAGGACATGAGTTAGTACACTACCACTAGGACATGAGTTAGTACACTACCACTAGGACATGTGTTAATATACTACCACTAGGACATGAGTTAGTACTCTAAGACTAGGACATGAGTTAGTATGCTACCACTAGGATATGAGTAAGGATACTACCACTAGGACATGAGTTTGTATACTACCACTAGGACATGAGTTAGTACACTACCACTAGGACAGGCGTTAGTATACTACCACTAGGACATGAGTTAGGGTACTACCACTAGGACATGAGTTAGTATACTACCACTAGGACATGAGTTAGTACACTACCACTAGGACATGAGTTAGTACACTACCACTAGGACATGAGTTAGTACACTACCACTAGGACATGAGTTAGTACACTACCACTAGGACATGAGTTAATACACTACCACTAGGACATGAGTTAGTACACTACCACTAGTACATTTGTTAGTATACTACCACTAGGACATGAGTTAGTATACTACCACTAGGACACAAGTTAGTACACTACCACTAGGACATGAGTTAGTATACTACCACTAGGACATGAGTTAATATACTACCAATAGGACATGAGTTAGTATACTACCACTAGGACATGAGTTAGTACACTACCACTAGGACATGAATTAGTACACTTTACCACTAGGACATGAGTTAGTATACTACCACTAGGACATGAGTTAGTTCACTACCACTAGGACATGAGTTAGTACACTACCACTAGGACATGAGTTAGTACACTACCACTAGGACATGACGTAGTACACTACCACTAGGACATGAGTTAGTACACTACCACTATCACATGAGTTAGTACACTACCACTAGGACATGAGTTAGTATACTACCACTAGGACATGAGTTAGTTCACTACCACTAGGACATGAGTTAGTACACTACCACTAGGACATGAGTTAGTATACTACCACTAGGACATGAGTTAGTATACTACCACTAGGACATGAGTTAGTACAGTTTCACTAGAACATGAGTTAGTACACTACCACTAGGACATGAGTTAGTACACTACCACTAGGACATGAGTTAGTATACTACCACTAGGACATGAGTTAGTATACTACCACTAGGACATGAGTTAGTATACTACCACTAGGACATGAGTTAGTATACTACCACTAGGACATGAGTTAGTATACTACCACTAGGACATGAGTTAATATACTACCACTAGGACATGACTTAGTATACTACCACTAGGACATGAGTTAGTACATTGCCACTAGGACATGAGTTAGTACATTACCACTAGGACATGAGTTAGTACACTACCACCAGGACATGAGTTAGTACACTACCACTAGGACATGAGTTAGTATACTACCAATAAGACATGAGTTAGTACACTACCACTAGGACATGAGTTAGTATACTACCACTAGGACATGAGTTAGTACATTACCACTAGGACATGAGTTAGTACACTACCACTAGGACATGAGTTAGTATACTACCACTAGGACATGAGTTAGTACATTACCACTAGGACATGATTTAGTACATTAACACTAGGACATGAGTTAGTACACTAACAGTAGGACATGAGTTAGTATACTACCACAAGGACATGAGTTAGTACATTACCACTAGGACATGAGTTAGTACATTACCACTAGGACATGAGTTAGTACACTACCACTAGGACATGAGTTAGTATACTACCACTAGGACATGTGTTAGTATACTACCACTAGGACATGAGTTAGTATACTACCACTAGGACATGAGTTGGTATACTACCACTAGGACATGAGTTAGTACATTATCACTAGGACATGAGTTAGCACACTACCACTAGGACATGAGTTAGTACACTACCACTAGGACATGAGTTAGTACATTACCACTAGGACATGAGTTAGTACACTAACTCTAGGACATGAGTTAGTACACTACCACTAGGACATGAGTTAGTATACTACCACTAGGACATGAGTTAGTACACTACCACTAGGACATGAGTTAATATACTACCACTAGGACATGAGTTAGTATACTACCACTAGAACATGAGTTAGTATACTACCACTAGGACGTGAGTTAGTATACTACCACTAGTACATGAGTTAGTATACTACCACTAGGACATGAGTTAGTATACAACCACTAGGACATGAGTTAGTATACTACCACTAGGACATGAGTTAGTACATTACCACTAGGACATGAGTTAGTATACTACCACTAGGACATGAGTTAATATACTACCACTAGGACATGAGTTAGTATACTACCACTAGGACATGAGTTAATATACTACCACTAGGACCTGAGTTAATATACTACCACTAGGACATGAGTTAGTACACTACCACTAGGACATGAGTTAGTACACTACCACTAGGACATGAGTTAATATACTACCTCTAGGACATGATTTAATATACTACCACTAGGACATGAGATAGTATACTAACACTAGGACATGAGTTAGTACACTACCACTAGGACATGAGTTAATATACTACCACTAGGACATGAGTTAGTACACTACCACTAGGACATGAGTTAATATACTACCACTAGGACATGAGGTAGTATACTACCACTAGGACATGAGTTAGTATACTACCACTAGGACATGAGTTAGTATACTACCACTAGGACATGAGTTAGTACACTACCACTAGGACATGAGTTAGTATACTACCACTAGGTTATGAGTTAGTACACTAACACTAGGACATGAGTTAGTACACTACCACTAGGAGATGAGTTAGTACACTACCACTAGGACATGAGTTAGTACACTACCACTAGAACATGAGTTAGTACACTACCACTAGGACATGAGTTAGTACACTACCACTAGGACATGAGTTAGTACATTACCACTAGGACATGAGTTAGTACACTAACTCTAGGACATGAGTTAGTATACTACCACTAGGACATGAGTTAGTACACTACCACTAGGACATGAGTTAATATACTACCACTAGGACATGAGTTAGTATACTACCACTAGGACATGCGTTAGTATACTACCACTAGGACGTGAGTTAGTATACTACCACTAGTACATGAGTTAGTATACTACCACTAGGACATGAGTTAGTATACAACCACTAGGACATGAGTTAGTATACTACCACTAGGACATGAGTTAGTACATTACCACTAGGACATGAGTTAGTATACTACCACTAGGACATGAGTTAATATACTACCACTAGGACATGAGTTAGTATACTACCACTAGGACATGAGTTAATATACTACCACTAGGACCTGAGTTAATATACTACCACTAGGACATGAGTTAGTACACTACCACTAGGACATGAGTTAGTACACTACCACTAGGACATGAGTTAATATACTACCTCTAGGACATGATTTAATATACTACCACTAGGACATGAGATAGTATACTACCACTAGGACATGAGTTAGTACACTACCACTAGGACATGAGTTAATATACTACCACTAGGACATGAGTTAGTACACTACCACTAGGACATGAGTTAATATACTACCACTAGGACATGAGGTAGTATACTACCACTAGGACATGAGTTAGTATACTACCACTAGGACATGAGTTAGTATACTACCACTAGGACATGAGTTAGTACACTACCACTAGGACATGAGTTAGTATACTACCACTAGGACATGAGTTAGTACACTAACACTAGGACATGAGTTAGTACACTACCACTAGGAGATGAGTTAGTACACTACCACTAGGACATGAGTTAGTACACTACCACTAGAACATGAGTTAGTACACTACCACTAGGACATGAGTTAGTACACTACCACTAGGACATGAGTTAGTATACTACCACTAGGACATGACTTAGTATACTACCACTAGGACATGAGTTAATATACTACCACTAGGACATGAGTTAATATACTACCACTAGGACATGAGTTAGTATACTACCACTAGGACATGAGTTAGTACATTACCACTAGGACATGTATTAGTATACTACCACTAGGACATGAGTTAGTATACTACCACTAGAACATGAGTTAGTACACTACCACTAGAACATGAGTTAATATACTACCACTAGGACATGAGTTAGTATACTACCACTAGGACATGAGTTAGTACATTACCACTAGGACATGAGTTAGTATACTACCACTAGAACATGAGTTAGTACACTACCACTAGGACATGAGTTAATATACTACCACTAGGACATGAGTTAGTATACTACCACTAGGACATGAGTTAGTATACTACCACTAGGACATGAGTTAGTATACTACCACTAGTACATGAGTTAGTATACTACCACTAGGACATGAGTTAGTATACTACCACTAGGACATGAGTTAGTATACTACCACTAGGACAAGAGTTAGTACATTACCACTAGGACATGAGTTAGTATACTACCACTAGAACATGAGTTAGTATACTACCACTAAGACATGAGTTAGTATACTACCACTAGGACATGAGTTAGTATACTACCACTAGGACATGAGTTAGTATACTACCACTAGATCATGAGTTAGTATACTACCACTAAGACATGAGTTAGTACACTACCACTAGGACATGAGTTAGTATACTACCACTAGGACATGAGTTAGTATACTACCACTAGGACATGCGTTAGTACACTACCACTACGACATGAGTTAGTATACTACCACTAGAACATGAGTTAGTACACTACCACTAGGACATGAGTTAATACACTACCACTAGGACATGAGTTAGTACACTACCACTAGGACATTTGTTAGTATACTACCACTAGGACATGAGTTAGTATACTACCACTAGGACACGAGTTGGTACACTACCACTAGGACATGAGTTAGTATACTACCACTAGGACATGAGTTAATATACTACCAATAGGACATGAGTTAGTATACTACCACTAGGACATGAGTTAGTACACTACCACTAGGACATGAGTTAGTACACTACCACTAGGACATGAGTTAGTATACTACCACTAGGACATGAGTTAGTATACTACCACTAGGACATGAGTTAGTACAGTTTCACTAGAACATGATTTAATACACTACCACTAGGACATGAGTTAGTACACTACCACTAGGACATGAGTTAGTATACTACCACTAGGACATGAGTTAGTATACTACCACTAGGACATGAGTTAGTATACTACCACTAGGACATGAGGTAGTATACTACCACTAGGACATGAGTTAATATACTACCACTAGGACATGACTTAGTATACTACCACTAGGACATGAGTTAGTACATTACCACTAGGACATGAGTTAGTACATTACCACTAGGACATGAGTTAGTACACTACCACTAGGACATGAGTTAGTACACTACCACTAGGACATGAGTTAGTATACTACCAATAAGACATGAGTTAGTACACTACCACTAGGACATGAGTTAGTATACTACCACTAGGACATGAGTTAGTACACTACCACTAGGACATGAGTTAGTATACTACCACTAGGACATGAGTTAGTACATTACCACTAGGACATGAGTTAGTACACTACCACTGGGACATGAGTTAGTATACTACCACTAGGACATGAGTTAGTACATTACCACTAGGACATGATTTAGTACATTAACACTAGGACATGAGTTAGTACACTAACACTAGGACATGAGTTAGTATACTACCACAAGGACATGAGTTAGTACATTACCACTAGGACATGAGTTAGTACATTACCACTAGGACATGAGTTAGTACACTACCACTAGGACATGAGTTAGTATACTACCACTAGGACATGTGTTAGTATACTACCACTAGGACATGAGTTAGTATACTACCACTAGGACATGAGTTGGTATACTACCACTAGGACATGAGTTAGTACATTATCACTAGGACATGAGTTAGTACACTACCACTAGGACATGAGTTAGTACACTACCACTAGGACATGAGTTAGTACATTACCACTAGGACATGAGTTAGTACACTAACTCTAGGACATGAGTTAGTACACTACCACTAGGACATGAGTTAGTATACTACCACTAGGACATGAGTTAATATACTACCACTAGGACATGAGTTAGTATAATACCACTAGGACATGAGTTAATATACTACCACTTGGACCTGAGTTAATATACTACCACTAGGACATGAGTTAGTACACTACCACTAGGACATGAGTTAGTACACTACCACTAGGACATGAGTTAATATACTACCACTAGGACATGATTTAATATACTACCACTAGGACATGAGTTAGTATAGTAACACTAGGACATGAGTTAGTACACTACCACTAGGACATGAGTTAATATACTACCACTAGGACATGAGTTAGTACACTACCACTAGGACATGAGTTAATATACTACCACTAGGACATGAGTTAGTATACTACCACTAGGACATGAGTTAGTATACTACCACTAGGACGTGAGTTATATACTAGCACTAGTACATGAGTTAGTATACTACCACTAGGACATGAGTTAGTATACTACCACTAGGACATGAGTTAGTACAGTTTCACTAGAACATGAGTTAGTACACTACCACTAGGACATGAGTTAGTACACTACCACTAGGACATGAGTTAGTATACTACCAGTAGGACATGAGTTAGTATACTACCACTAGGACATTAGTTAGTATACTACCACTAGGACATGAGTTAGTATACTACCACTAGGACATGAGTTAATATACTACCACTAGGACATGACTTAGTATACTACCACTAGGACATGAGTTAGTACACTACCACTAGAACATGAGTTAATATACTACCACTAGGACATGAGTTAGTATACTACCACTAGGACATGAGTTAGTACATTACCACTAGGACATGTATTAGTATACTACCACTAGGACATGAGTTAGTATACTACCACTAGAACATGAGTTAGTACACTACCACTAGAACATGAGTTAATATACTACCACTAGGACATGAGTTAGTATACTACCACTAGGACATGAGTTAGTACATTACCACTAGGACATGAGTTAGTATACTACCACTAGAACATGAGTTTGTACACTACCACTAGGACATGAGTTAATATACTACCACTAGGACATGAGTTAGTATACTACCACTAGGACATGAGTTAGTACACTAACTCTAGGACATGAGTTAGTACACTACCACTAGGACATGAGTTGGTATACTACCACTAGGACATGAGTTAGTATACTACCACTAGGACATGAGTTAATATACTACCACTAGGACATGAGTTAGTATAATACCACTAGGACATGAGTTAATATACTACCACTTGGACCTGAGTTAATATACTACCACTAGGACATGAGTTAGTACACTACCACTAGGACATGAGTTAGTACACTACCACTAGGACATGAGTTAATATACTACCACTAGGACATGATTTAATATACTACCACTAGGACATGAGTTAGTATAGTAACACTAGGACATGAGTTAGTACACTACCACTAGGACATGAGTTAATATACTACCACTAGGACATGAGTTAGTACACTACCACTAGGACATGAGTTAATATACTACCACTAGGACATGAGTTAGTATACTACCACTAGGACATGAGTTAGTATACTACCACTAGGACGTGAGTTAGTATACTACCACTAGTACATGAGTTAGTATACTACCACTAGGACATAAGTTAGTATACTACAGCTAGGACATGAGTTAGTATACTACCACTAGGACATGAGTTAGTACATTACCACTAGGACATGAGTTAGTATACTACCACTAGGACATGAGTTAATATACTACCACTAGGACATGAGTTAGTATACTACCACTAGGACATGAGTTAATATACTACCACTAGGACCTGAGTTAATATACTACCACTAGGACATGAGTTAGTACACTACCACTAGGACATGAGTTAGTACACTACCACTAGGACATGAGTTAATATACTACCTCTAGGACATGATTTAATATACTACCACTAGGACATGAGATAGTATACTAACACTAGGACATGAGTTAGTACACTACCACTAGGACATGAGTTAATATACTACCACTAGGACATGAGTTAGTACACTACCCTTAGGACATGAGTTAATATACTACCACTAGGACATGAGTTAGTATACTACCACTAGGACATGAGTTAGTATACTACCACTAGGACATGAGTTAGTATACTACCACTAGGACATGAGTTAGTACACTACCACTAGGACATTAGTTAGTATACTACCACTAGGACATGAGTTAGTACACTAACACTAGGACATGAGTTAGTACACTACCACTAGGAGATGAGTTAGTACACTACCACTAGGACATGAGTTAGTACACTACCACTAGAACATGAGTTAGTACACTACCACTAGGACATGAGTTAGTACACTACCACTAGGACATGAGTTAGTATACTACCACTAGGACATGACTTAGTATACTACCACTAGTACATGAGTTAGTATACTACCACTAGGACATGAGTTAATATACTACCACTAGGACATGAGTTAGTATACTACCACTAGGACATGAGTTAGTACATTACCACTAGGACATGTATTAGTATACTACCACTAGGACATGAGTTAGTATACTACCACTAGAACATGAGTTAGTATACTACCACTAAGACATGAGTTAGTACACTACCACTAGGACATGAGTTAGTATACTACCACTAGGACATGAGTTAGTATACTACCACTAGGACATGAGTTAGTACACTACCACTACGACATGAGTTAGTATACTACCACTAGAACATGAGTTAGTACACTACCACTAGAACATGAGTTAATATACTACCACTAGGACATGAGTTAGTATACTACCACTAGGACATGAGTTAGTACATTACCACTAGGACATGAGTTAGTATACTACCACTAGGACATGAGTTAGTATACTACCACTAGGACATGAGTTAATATACTACCACTAGGACATGAGTTAGTAAACTACCACTAGGACATGAGTTATTACATTACCACTAGTACATGAATTAGTATACTACCACTAGGACATGAGTTAGTATACTACCACTAGAACATGAGTTAGTACACTACCACTAGGACATGAGTTAATATACTACCACTAGGACATGAGTTAGTATACTACCACTAGTACATGAGTTAGTATACTACCACTAGGACATGAGTTAGTATACTTTCACTAGGACATGAGTTAGTATACTACCACTAGGACATGAGTTAGTACATTACCACTAGGACATGAGTTAGTATACTACCACTAGAACATGAGTTAGTATACTACCACTAGGACATGAGTTAGTACACTACCACTAGGACATGAGTTAATATACTACCACTAGGACATGAGTTAGTACACTACCACTAGGACATGAGTTAGTATACTACCACTAGGACATGAGTTAGTATACTACCACTAGAACATGAGTTAGTATACTACCACTAAGACATGAGTTAGTACACTACCACTAGGACATGAGTTAGTATACTACCACTAGGACATGAGTTAGTACACTACCACTAGGACATGAGTTAATATACTACCACTAGGACATGAGTTAGTACACTACCACTAGGACATGAGTTAATATACTACCACTAGGACATTAGTTAGTATACTACCACTAGAACATGAGTTAGTATACTACCACTAAGACATGAGTTAGTATACTACCACTAGGACATGAGTTAGTATACTACCACTAGGACATGCGTTAGTATACTACCACTAGAACATGAGTTAGTATACTACCACTAAGACATGAGTTAGTACACTACCACTAGGACATGAGTTAGTATACTACCACTAGGACATGAGTTGGTATACTACCACTAGGACATGAGTTAGTACATTATCACTAGGACATGAGTTAGTACACTACCACTAGGACATGAGTTAGTATACTACCACTAGGACATGAGTTAGTATACTACCACTAGGACATGAGTTAGTACACTACCACTAGGACATGAGTTAGTATACTACCACTAGGACATGAGTTAGTACACTAACACTAGGACATGAGTTAGTACACTACCACTAGGACATGAGTTAGTACACTACCACTAGGACATGAGTTAGTACACTACCACTAGAACATGAGTTAGTACACTACCACTAGGACATGAGTTAGTACACTACCACTAGGACATGAGTTAGTTTTCTACCACTAGGACATGACTTAGTATACTACCACTAGGACATGAGTTAGTATACTACCACTAGGACATTAGTTAATATACTACCACTAGGACATGAGTTAGTATACTACCACTAGGACATGAGTTAGTACATTACCACTAGGACATGAATTAGTATACTACCACTAGGACATGAGTTAGTATACTACCACTAGGACATGAGTTAGTACATTACCACTAGGACATGAATTAGTATACTACCACTAGGACATGAGTTAATATACTACCAATAGGACATGAGTTAGTATACTACCACTAGGACATGAGTTAGTACACTAACACTAGGACATGAGTTAGTACACTACCACTAGGACATGAGTTAGTACACTACCACTAGGACATGAGTTAGTACACTACCACTAGAACATGAGTTAGTACACTACCACTAGGACATGAGTTAGTACACTACCACTAGGACATGAGTTAGTTTTCTACCACTAGGACATGACTTAGTATACTACCACTAGGACATGAGTCTGTATACTACCACTAGGACATGAGTTAATATACTACCACTAGGACATGAGTTAGTATACTACCACTAGGACATGAGTTAGTACATTACCACTAGGACATGAATTAGTATACTACCACTAGGACATGAGTTAATATACTACAATAGGACATGAGTTAGTATACTACCACTAGGACATGAGTTAGTACACTACCACTAGGACATGAGTTAGTACACTACCACTAGGACATGAGTTAGTATACTACCACTAGGACATGAGTTAGTTCACTACCACTAGGACATGAGTTAGTACACTACCACTAGGACATGAGTTAGTACACTACCACTAGGACATGATTTAGTACACTACCACTAGGACATGAGTTAGTACACTACCACTATCACATGAGTTAGTACACTACCACTAGGACATGAGTTAGTATACTACCACTAGGACATGAGTTAGTTCACTACCACTAGGACATGAGTTAGTACACTACCACTAGGACATGAGTTAGTATACTACCACTAGGACATGAGTTAGTACACTACCACTAGGACATGAGTTAGTATACTACCACTAGGACATGAGTTAATATACTACCACTAGGACATGACTTAGTATACTACCACTAGGACATGAGTTAGTACATTACCAATAGGACATGAGTTAGTATACTACCACTAGGACATGAGTTAGTACACTACCACTAGGACATGAGTTAGTACACTACCACTAGGACATGAGTTAGTATACTACCACTAGGACATGAGTTAGTTCACTACCACTAGGACATGAGTTAGTACACTACCACTAGGACATGAGTTAGTACACTACCACTAGGACATGAGTTAGTACACTACCACTAGGACATGAGTTAGTACACTACCACTATCACATGAGTTAGTACACTACCACTAGGACATGAGTTAGTATACTACCACTAGGACATGAGATAGTTCACTACCACTAGGACATGAGTTAGTACACTACCACTAGGACATGAGTTAGTATACTACCACTAGGACATGAGTTAGTATACTACCACTAGGACATGAGTTAGTACAGTTTCACTAGAACATGAGTTAGTACACTACCACTAGGACATGAGTTAGTACACTACCACTAGGACATGAGTTAGTATACTACCACTAGGACATGAGTTAGTATACTACCACTAGGACATGAGTTAGTATACTACCACTAGGACATGAGTTAGTATACTACCACTAGGACATGAGTTAATATACTACCACTAGGACATGACTTAGTATACTACCACTAGGACATGAGTTAGTACATTACCACTAGGACATGAGTTAGTACATTACCACTAGGACATGAGTTAGTACACTACCACTAGGACATGAGTTAGTACACTACCACTAGGACATGAGTTAGTATACTACCAATAAGACATGAGTTAGTACACTACCACTAGGACATGAGTTAGTATACTACCACTAGGACATGAGTTAGTACACTACCACTAGGACATGAGTTAGTATACTACCACTAGGACATGAGTTAGTACATTACCACTAGGACATGAGTTAGTACACTACCACTAGGACATGAGTTAGTATACTACCACTAGGACATGAGTTAGTACATTACCACTAGGACATGATTTAGTACATTAACACTAGGACATGAGTTAGTACACTAACACTAGGACATGAGTTAGTATACTACCACAAGGACATGAGTTAGTACATTACCACTAGGACATGAGTTAGTACATTACCACTAGGACATGAGTTAGTACACTACCACTAGGACATGAGTTAGTATACTACCACTAGGACATGTGTTAGTATACTACCACTAGGACATGAGTTAGTATACTACCACTAGGACATGAGTTTGTATACTACCACTAGGACATGAGTTAGTACATTATCACTAGGACATGAGTTAGTACACTACCACTAGGACATGAGTTAGTATACTACCACTAGGACATGAGTTAGTATACTACCACTAGGACATGAGTTAGTACAGTTTCACTAGAACATGAGTTAGTACACTACCACTAGGACATGAGTTAGTACACTACCACTAGGACATGAGTTAGTATACTACCACTAGGACATGAGTTAGTATACTACCACTAGGACATGAGTTAGTATACTACCACTAGGACATGAGTTAGTATACTACCACTAGCACATGAGTTAGTATACTACCACTAGGACATGAGTTAATATACTACCACTAGGACATGACTTAGTATACTACCACTAGGACATGAGTTAGTACATTACCACTAGGACATGAGTTAGTACATTACCACTAGGACATGAGTTAGTACACTACCACTAGGACATGAGTTAGTACACTACCACTAGGACATGAGTTAGTATACTACCACTAGGACATGAGTTAGTACACTACCACTAGGACATGAGTTAGTATACTACCACTAGGACATGAGTTAGTACATTACCACTAGGACATGAGTTAGTACACTACCACTAGGACATGAGTTAGTATACTACCACTAGGACATGAGTTAGTACATTACCACTAGGACATGATTTAGTACATTAACACTAGGACATGAGTTAGTACACTAACACTAGGACATGAGTTAGTATACTACCACAAGGACATGAGTTAGTACATTACCACTAGGACATGAGTTAGTACATTACCACTAGGACATGAGTTAGTACACTACCACTAGGACATGAGTTAGTATACTACCACTAGGACATGTGTTAGTATACTACCACTAGGACATGAGTTAGTATACTACCACTAGGACATGTGTTGGTATACTACCACTAGGACATGAGTTAGTACATTATGACTAGGACATGAGTTAGTACACTACCACTAGGACGTGAGTTAGTATACTACCACTAGTACATGAGATAATATACTACCACTAGGACATGAGTTAGTATACTACCACTAGGACATGAGTTAGTATACTACCACTAGGACATGAGTTAGTACATTACCACTAGGACATGAGTTAGTATACTACCACTAGGACATGAGTTAATATACTACCACTAGGACATGAGTTAGTATACTACCACTAGGACATGAGTTAATATACTACCACTAGGACATGAGTTAATATACTACCACTAGGACATGAGTTAGTACACTACCACTAGGACATGAGTTAGTACACTACCACTAAGACATGAGTTAATATACTACCTCTAGGACATGATTTAATATACTACCACTAGGACATGAGATTGTATACTAACACTAGGACATGAGTTAGTACAGTACCACTAGGACATGAGTTAATATACTACCACTAGGACATGAGTTAGTACACTACCACTAGGACATGAGTTAATATACTACCACTAGGACATGAGTTAGTATACTACCACTAGGACATGAGTTAGTATACTACCACTAGGACATGAGTTAGTATACTACCACTAGGACATGAGTTAGTACACTACCACTAGGACATGAGTTAGTATACTACCACTAGGACATGAGTTAGTACACTAACACTAGGACATGAGTTAGTACACTACCACTAGGAGATGAGTTAGTACACTACCACTAGGACATGAGTTAGTACACTACCACTAGAACATGAGTTAGTACACTACCACTAGGACATGAGTTAGTACACTACCACTAGGACATGAGTTAGTATACTACCACTAGGACATGAGTTAGTATACTACCACTAGGACATGAGTTAGTATACTACCACTAGGACATGAGTTAATATACTACCACTAGGACATGAGTTAGTATACTACCACTAGGACATGAGTTAGTACATTACCACTAGGACATGTATTAGTATACTACCACTAGGACATGAGTTAGTATACTACCACTAGAACATGAGTTAGTACACTACCACTAGAACATGAGTTAATATACTACCACTAAGACATGAGTTAGTATACTACCACTAGGACATGAGTTAGTACATTACCACTAGGACATGAGTTAGTATACTACCACTAGAACATGAGTTAGTACACTACCACTAGGACATGAGTTAATATACTACCACTAGGACATGAGTTAGTATACTACCACTAGGACATGAGTTAGTATACTACCACTAGGACATGAGTTAGTAGACTACCACTAGTACATGAGTTAGTATACTACCACTAGGACATGAGTTAGTATACTACCACTAGGACATGAGTTAGTACATTACCACTAGGACATGAGTTAGTATACTACCACTAGAACATGAGTTAGTATACTACCACTAAGACATGAGTTAGTATACTAACACTAGGACATGATTTAGTATACTACCACTAGGACATGAGTTAGTATACTACCACTAGATCATGAGTTAGTATACTACCACTAAGACATGAGTTAGTACACTACCACTAGGACATGAGTTAGTATACTACCACTAGGACATGAGTTAGTATACTACCACTAGGACATGAGTTAGTACACTACCACTACGACATGAGTTAGTATACTACCACTAGAACATGAGTTAGTACACTACCACTAGAACATGAGTTAATATACTACCACTAGGACATGAGTTAGTATACTACCACTAGAACATGAGTTAGTACACTACCACTAGGACATGAGTTAATATACTACCACTAGGACATGAGTTAGTATACTACCACTAGGACATGAGTTAGTATACTACCACTAGGACATGAGTTAGTATACTACCACTAGTACATGAGTTAGTATACTTCCACTAGGACATGAGTTAGTATACTTTCACTAGGACATGAGTTAGTATACTACCACTAGGACATGAGTTAGTACATTACCACTAGGACATGAGTTAGTATACTACCACTAGAACATGAGTTAGTATACTACCACTAGGACATGAGTTAGTACACTACCACTAGGACATGAGTTAATATACTACCACTAGGACATGAGTTAGTACACTACCACTAGGACATGAGTTAGTATACTACCACTAGTACATGAGTTAGTATACTACCACTAGAACATGAGTTAGTATACTACCACTAAGACATGAGTTAGTACACTACCACTAGGACATGAGTTAGTATACTACCACTAGGACATGAGTTAGTACACTACCACTAGGACATGAGTTAATATACTACCACTAGGACATGAGTTAGTACACTACCACTAGGACATGAGTTAATATACTACCACTAGGACATGAGTTAGTATACTACCACTAGAACATGAGTTAGTATACTACCACTAAGACATGAGTTAGTATACTACCACTAGGACATGAGTTAGTATACTACCACTAGGACATGAGTTAGTATACTACCACTAGAACATGAGTTAGTATACTACCACTAAGACATGAGTTAGTACACTACCACTAGGACATGAGTTAGTATACTACCACTAGGACATGAGTTGGTATACTACCACTAGGACATGAGTTAGTACATTATCACTAGGACATGAGTTAGTACACTACCACTAGGACATGAGTTAGTATACTACCACTAGGACATGAGTTAGTACACTACCACTAGGACATGAGTTAATATACTACCACTAGGACATGAGTTAGTACACTACCACTAGGACATGAGTTAGTATACTACCACTAGGACATGAGTTAGTATACTACCACTAGAACATGAGTTAGTATACTACCACTAAGACATGAGTTAGTATACTACCATTAGGACATGAGTTAGTATACTACCACTAGGACATGAGTTAGTATACTACCACTAGAACATGAGTTAGTATACTACCACTAAGACATGAGTTAGTACACTACCACTAGGACATGAGTTAGTATACTACCACTAGGACATGAGTTAGTATACTACCACTAGGACATGAGTTAGTACACTACCACTAGAACATGAGTTAGTACATTACCACTAGGACATGAATTAGTATACTACCACTAGGACATGAGTTAGTATACTACCACTAGAACATGAGTTAGTACACTACCACTAGAACATGAGTTAATATACTACCACTAGGACATGAGTTAGTATACTACCACTAGGACATGAGTTAGTACATTACCACTAGGACATGAGTTAGTATACTACCACTAGGACATGAGTTAGTATACTACCACTAGGACATGAGTTAATATACTACCACTAGGACATGAGTTAGTATACTACCACTAGGACATGAGTTAGTACATTACCACTAGTACATGAATTAGTATACTACCACTAGGACATGAGTTAGTATAGTACCACTAGAACATGAGTTAGTACACTACCACTAGGACATGAGTTAATATACTACCACTAGGACATGAGTTAGTATACTTTCACTAGGACATGAGTTAGTATACTACCACTAGGACATGAGTTAGTACATTACCACTAGGACATGAGTTAGTATACTACCACTAGAACATGAGTTAGTATACTACCACTAGGACATGAGTTAGTACACTACCACTAGGACATGAGTTAATATACTACCACTAGGACATGAGTTAGTACACTACCACTAGGACATGAGTTAGTATACTACCACTAGTACATGAGTTAGTATACTACCACTAGAACATGAGTTAGTATACTACCACTAAGACATGAGTTAGTACACTACCACTAGGACATGAGTTAGTATACTACCACTAGGACATGAGTTAGTACACTACCACTAGGACATGAGTTAATATACTACCACTAGGACATGAGTTAGTACACTACCACTAGGACATGAGTTAATATACTACCACTAGGACATGAGTTAGTATACTACCACTAGAACATGAGTTAGTATACTACCACTAAGACATGAGTTAGTATACTACCACTAGGACATGAGTTAGTATACTACCACTAGGACATGAGTTAGTATACTACCACTAGAACATGAGTTAGTATACTACCACTAAGACATGAGTTAGTACACTACCACTAGGACATGAGTTAGTATACTACCACTAGGACATGAGTTGGTATACTACCACTAGGACATGAGTTAGTACATTATCACTAGGACATGAGTTAGTACACTACCACTAGGACATGAGTTAGTATACTACCACTAGGACATGAGTTAGTACACTACCACTAGGACATGAGTTAATATACTACCACTAGGACATGAGTTAGTACACTACCACTAGGACATGAGTTAGTATACTACCACTAGGACATGAGTTAGTATACTACCACTAGAACATGAGTTAGTATACTACCACTAAGACATGAGTTAGTATACTACCATTAGGACATGAGTTAGTATACTACCACTAGGACATGAGTTAGTATACTACCACTAGAACATGAGTTAGTATACTACCACTAAGACATGAGTTAGTACACTACCACTAGGACATGAGTTAGTATACTACCACTAGGACATGAGTTAGTATACTACCACTAGGACATGAGTTAGTACACTACCACTAGAACATGAGTTAGTACATTACCACTAGGACATGAATTAGTATACTACCACTAGGACATGAGTTAGTATACTACCACTAGAACATGAGTTAGTACACTACCACTAGAACATGAGTTAATATACTACCACTAGGACATGAGTTAGTATACTACCACTAGGACATGAGTTAGTACATTACCACTAGGACATGAGTTAGTATACTACCACTAGGACATGAGTTAGTATACTACCACTAGGACATGAGTTAATATACTACCACTAGGACATGAGTTAGTATACTACCACTAGGACATGAGTTAGTACATTACCACTAGTACATGAATTAGTATACTACCACTAGGACATGAGTTAGTATAGTACCACTAGAACATGAGTTAGTACACTACCACTAGGACATGAGTTAATATACTACCACTAGGACATGAGTTAGTATACTACCACTAGGACATGAGTTAGTATACTACCACTAGGACATGAGTTAGTATACTACCACTAGTACATGAGTTAGTATACTACCACTAGGACATGAGTTAGTATACTTTCACTAGGACATGAGTTAGTATACTACCACTAGGACATGAGTTAGTACATTACCACTAGGACATGAGTTAGTATACTACCACTAGAACATGAGTTAGTATACTACCACTAGGACATGAGTTAGTACACTACCACTAGGACATGAGTTAATATACTACCACTAGGACATGAGTTAGTACACTACCACTAGGACATGAGTTAGTATACTACCACTAGTACATGAGTTAGTATACTACCACTAGAACATGAGTTAGTATACTACCACTAAGACATGAGTTAGTACACTACCACTAGGACATGAGTTAGTATACTACCACTAGGACATGAGTTAGTACACTACCACTAGGACATGAGTTAATATACTACCACTAGGACATGAGTTAGTACACTACCACTAGGACATGAGTTAATATACTACCACTAGGACATGAGTTAGTATACTACCACTAGAACATGAGTTAGTATACTACCACTAAGACATGAGTTAGTATACTACCACTAGGACATGAGTTAGTATACTACCACTAGGACATGAGTTAGTATACTACCACTAGAACATGAGTTAGTATACTACCACTAAGACATGAGTTAGTACACTACCACTAGGACATGAGTTAGTATACTACCACTAGGACATGAGTTGGTATACTACCACTAGGACATGAGTTAGTACATTATCACTAGGACATGAGTTAGTACACTACCACTAGGACATGAGTTAGTATACTACCACTAGGACATGAGTTAGTACACTACCACTAGGACATGAGTTAATATACTACCACTAGGACATGAGTTAGTACACTACCACTAGGACATGAGTTAGTATACTACCACTAGGACATGAGTTAGTATACTACCACTAGAACATGAGTTAGTATACTACCACTAAGACATGAGTTAGTATACTACCATTAGGACATGAGTTAGTATACTACCACTAGGACATGAGTTAGTATACTACCACTAGAACATGAGTTAGTATACTACCACTAAGACATGAGTTAGTACACTACCACTAGGACATGAGTTAGTATACTACCACTAGGACATGAGTTAGTATACTACCACTAGGACATGAGTTAGTACACTTCCACTAGAACATGAGTTAGTACATTACCACTAGGACATGAATTAGTATACTACCACTAGGACATGAGTTAGTATACTACCACTAGAACATTAGTTAGTACACTACCACTAGAACATGAGTTAATATACTACCACTAGGACATGAGTTAGTATACTACCACTAGGACATGAGTTAGTACATTACCACTAGGACATGAGTTAGTATACTACCACTAGGACATGAGTTAGTATACTACCACTAGGACATGAGTTAATATACTACCACTAGGACATGAGTTAGTATACTACCACTAGGACATGAGTTAGTACATTACCACTAGTACATGAATTAGTATACTACCACTAGGACATGAGTTAGTATACTACCACTAGAACATGAGTTAGTACACTACCACTAGGACATGAGTTAATATACTACGACTAGGACATGAGTTAGTATACTACCACTAGGACATGAGTTAGTATACTACCACTAGGACATGAGTTAGTATACTACCACTAGTACATGAGTTAGTATACTACCACTAGGACATGAGTTAGTACATTACCACTAGGACATGAGTTAGTATACTACCACTAGAACATGAGTTAGTACACTACCACTAGGACATGAGTTAATATACTACCACTAGGACATGAGTTAGTATACTACCACTAGGACATGAGTTAGTATACTACCACTAGGACATGAGTTAGTAGACTACCACTAGTACATGAGTTAGTATACTACCACTAGGACATGAGTTAGTATACTACCACTAGGACATGAGTTAGTACATTACCACTAGGACATGAGTTAGTATACTACCACTAGAACATGAGTTAGTATACTACCACTAAGACATGAGTTAGTATACTAACACTAGGACATGATTTAGTATACTACCACTAGGACATGAGTTAGTATACTACCACTAGATCATGAGTTAGTATACTACCACTAAGACATGAGTTAGTACACTACCACTAGGACATGAGTTAGTATACTACCACTAGGACATGAGTTAGTATACTACCACTAGGACATGAGTTAGTACACTACCACTACGACATGAGTTAGTATACTACCACTAGAACATGAGTTAGTACACTACCACTAGAACATGAGTTAATATACTACCACTAGGACATGAGTTAGTATACTACCACTAGAACATGAGTTAGTACACTACCACTAGGACATGAGTTAATATACTACCACTAGGACATGAGTTAGTATACTACCACTAGGACATGAGTTAGTATACTACCACTAGGACATGAGTTAGTATACTACCACTAGTACATGAGTTAGTATACTACCACTAGGACATGAGTTAGTATACTTTCACTAGGACATGAGTTAGTATACTACCACTAGGACATGAGTTAGTACATTACCACTAGGACATGAGTTAGTATACTACCACTAGAACATGAGTTAGTATACTACCACTAGGACATGAGTTAGTACACTACCACTAGGACATGAGTTAATATACTACCACTAGGACATGAGTTAGTACACTACCACTAGGACATGAGTTAGTACACTACCACTAGTACATGAGTTAGTATACTACCACTAGAACATGAGTTAGTATACTACCACTAAGACATGAGTTAGTACACTACCACTAGGACATGAGTTAGTATACTACCACTAGGACATGAGTTAGTACACTACCACTAGGACATGAGTTAATATACTACCACTAGGACATGAGTTAGTACACTACCACTAGGACATGAGTTAATATACTACCACTAGGACATGAGTTAGTATACTACCACTAGAACATGAGTTAGTATACTACCACTAAGACATGAGTTAGTATACTACCACTAGGACATGAGTTAGTATACTACCACTAGGACATGAGTTAGTATACTACCACTAGAACATGAGTTAGTATACTACCACTAAGACATGAGTTAGTACACTACCACTAGGACATGAGTTAGTATACTACCACTAGGACATGAGTTGGTATACTACCACTAGGACATGAGTTAGTACATTATCACTAGGACATGAGTTAGTACACTACCACTAGGACATGAGTTAGTATACTACCACTAGGACATGAGTTAGTACACTACCACTAGGACATGAGTTAATATACTACCACTAGGACATGAGTTAGTACACTACCACTAGGACATGAGTTAGTATACTACCACTAGGACATGAGTTAGTATACTACCACTAGAACATGAGTTAGTATACTACCACTAAGACATGAGTTAGTATACTACCATTAGGACATGAGTTAGTATACTACCACTAGGACATGAGTTAGTATACTACCACTAGAACATGAGTTAGTATACTACCACTAAGACATGAGTTAGTACACTACCACTAGGACATGAGTTAGTATACTACCACTAGGACATGAGTTAGTATACTACCACTAGGACATGAGTTAGTACACTACCACTAGAACATGAGTTAGTACATTACCACTAGGACATGAATTAGTATACTACCACTAGGACATGAGTTAGTATACTACCACTAGAACATGAGTTAGTACACTACCACTAGAACATGAGTTAATATACTACCACTAGGACATGAGTTAGTATACTACCACTAGGACATGAGTTAGTACACTACCACTAGGACATGAGTTAGTATACTACCACTAGGACATGAGTTAGTACACTACCACTAGGACATGAGTTAATATACTACCACTAGGACATGAGTTAGTACACTACCACTAGGACATGAGTTAGTATACTACCACTAGGACATGAGTTAGTATACTACCACTAGAACATGAGTTAGTATACTACCACTAAGACATGAGTTAGTATACTACCATTAGGACATGAGTTAGTATACTACCACTAGGACATGAGTTAGTATACTACCACTAGAACATGAGTTAGTATACTACCACTAAGACATGAGTTAGTACACTACCACTAGGACATGAGTTAGTATACTACCACTAGGACATGAGTTAGTATACTACCACTAGGACATGAGTTAGTACACTACCACTAGAACATGAGTTAGTACATTACCACTAGGACATGAATTAGTATACTACCACTAGGACATGAGTTAGTATACTACCACTAGAACATGAGTTAGTACACTACCACTAGAACATGAGTTAATATACTACCACTAGGACATGAGTTAGTATACTACCACTAGGACATGAGTTAGTACATTACCACTAGTACATGAATTAGTATACTACCACTAGGAAATGAGTTAGTATACTACCACTAGAACATGAGTTAGTACACTACCACTAGGACATGAGTTAATATACTACCACTAGGACATGAGTTAGTATACTACCACTAGGACATGAGTTAGTATACTACCACTAGGACATGAGTTAGTATACTACCACTAGTACATGAGTTAGTATACTACCACTAGGACATGAGTTAGTATACTACCACTAGGACATGAGTTAGTATACTACCACTAGGACATGAGTTAGTACATTACCACTAGGACATGAGTTAGTATACTACCACTAGAACATGAGTTAGTATACTACCACTAGGACATGAGTTAGTACACTACCACTAGGACATGAGTTAATATACTACCACTAGGACATGAGTTAGTACACTACCACTAGGACATGAGTTAGTATACTACCACTAGGACATGAGTTAGTATACTACCACTAGAACATGAGTTAGTATACTACCACTAAGACATGAGTTAGTACACTACCACTAGGACATGAGTTAGTATACTACCACTAGGACATGAGTTAGTACACTACCACTAGGACATGAGTTAATATACTACCACTAGGACATGAGTTAGTACACTACCACTAGGACATGAGTTAGTATACTACCACTAGGACATGAGTTAGTATACTACCACTAGAACATGAGTTAGTATACTACCACTAAGACATGAGTTAGTATACTACCACTAGGACATGAGTTAGTATACTACCACTAGGACATGAGTTAGTATACTACCACTAGAACATGAGTTAGTATACTACCACTAAGACATGAGTTAGTACACTACCACTAGGACATGAGTTAGTATACTACCACTAGGACATGAGTTAGTATACTACCACTAGGACATGAGTTAGTACACTACCACTAGAACATGAGTTAGTACACTACCACTAGAACATGAGTTAGTATACTACCACTACGACATGAGTTAGTACACTACCACTAGAACATGAGTTAGTACACTACCACTAGAACATTAGTACACTACCACTAGGACATGAGTTAGTATACTACCACTAGGACATGAGTTAGCATGATAGCCCTATCATCTCACTCCATAAACACAAAAACATATCTTCCCCACCCAATCAGACCCATTGAAAGGCAAGTTCTCGAAATAGCCCTGACTGACTGAATAATTCAACGTAATTTTTTCACCCTCTTCCAAAGAAATGAGGGGAGCGATTGATGAGGGGCGGATTAATAATTAACCAACGGAAGAGTCTCTTGGACAAGCAGGCTGGATGACAAGCTGGGAAAAAGAAAAACAGGAGAAAGAGAAAGACAGAAAATAAGTCCAGGCGAACCTGCAAAGCGGGCCAGAACAAACAGTGAACGAGCGGAGTTCAGATGCAGACACAATTAACATGAGTCTCTTTCATGTGGATGGGTACAATGTAGCTTTACCGGGTCAAGTGAACTGTTTACGCTAGTGTGTGTGTGTGTGTGTGTGTGTGTGTGTGTGTGTGTGTGTGTGTGTGTGTGTGTGTGTGTGTGTGTGTGTGTGTGTGTGTGTGTGTGTTAATTATCTACTATATGCTCCTTTATCTTTCACCATTGTGTACGTTTATCACATTAATGGATCATATTCTGGAAGATCTAAGGCTCTTTTCAGGAGGTCGTTTAAACTCAGGCTAGAATATTTGACAAGGATCTGAAAACGAGATTTGTACCCTTATAGATTAATTGGGCTCAGTTTATAAGAATGGGAATTCAGACAGAGGCGACACATTTCGTGGGGTACACTGGCCCATACATGTAATTCATTAGTGGGTTGAAGGACACCCAGTCTTCTCATCCATGGAGGTTGAAGGACACCCAGTCTTCTCATCCATGGAGGTTGAAGGACACCCAGTCTTCTCATCCATGGAGGTTGAAGGACACCCAGTCTTCTCATCCATGGAGGTTGAAGGACACCCAGTCTTCTCATCCATGAAGGTTGAAGGACACCCAGTCTTCTCATCCATGGAGGTTGAAGGACACCCAGTCTTCTCATCCATGAAGGTTGAAGGACACCCAGTCTTCTCATCCATGGAGGTTGAAGGACACCCAGTCTTCTCATCCATGAAGGTTGAAGGACACCCAGTCTTCTCACTTTGTTTTGCGGTGCACCATGTGGGGATGGAGGTTTTTTACTCACCAAAGAAGATAAGAAAACGCACAAGACGAATACCCACCCTGTAAAACAACACATTTCACTGCACCTATCTGGTTTATGTGACAATAAAAAAATAAAAAATAAATCTCGTTCGACACATCTCAGTGAAAAGTGTTAGAAAATGAATAGTCAGGTGCTCAAAGGTCACCGCTGTGCTGGAGTGCTGTAGTAGAATGAAATGAATTGCTTTCTTACATTAGGTCCTATTGCAATTAAATCTTCAGTCATCGGTCGCCAGCCACCGCCGAATGACAGATTATGGCGCCTTTCAATCGCAATGGGGGTCAATTGGGTTTTGTTGGAAAGGGTCTCTTATCGGACCTCCTGAATAAATCACGTGTATCATTTCAGGGCCCTTTTAACTAACTCTGCCATTTACATCAAGGGGCTTTTCCCATTGTGCTCTAACTGTTTTGAAATGGGATTGAATTGTCTGACGGTGATGAGAATCAAGGAATAATGATTCTTAATTAATGCAGACGTGATAGAAACTGAAGTGGGGCCCCAGAGTAGGATGTGGTAGATACTGAAGTGGGGCCCCAGAGTAGGATGTGGTAGATACTGAAGTGGGGCCCCGGAGTAGGATGTGGTAGATACTAAAGTGGGACCCCAGAGTAAGATGTGGTAGATACTGAAGTGGGGCCCCAGAGTAGTATGTGGTAGATCCTGAAGTGGGACCCCAGAGTAGGATGTGGTAGATACTGAAGTGGGACCCCAGAGTAGGATGTGGTAGATACTGAAGTGGGGCCCCAGAGTAGGATGTGGTAGATACTGAAGTGGGACCCCAGAGTAGGATGTGGTAGATACTGAAGTGGGACCCCAGAGTAGGATGTGGTAGATACTGAAGTGGGGCCCCAGAGTAGGATGTGGTAGATACTGAAGTGGGGCCCCAGAGTAGTGATTCAATACTCATTACGTGTGTGTGTGTGTGTGTGTGTGTGTGTGTGTGTGTGTGTGTGTGTGTGTGTGTGTGTGTGTGTGTGTGTGTGTGTATGTGTGTGTGCGTGTGTGTGTGTGTGTGTGTGCCATTCCTCAGTGCGACTCAGATATGTGAAACCCAGCTGTGGTAATCATTGCTGTATGAGGTAGATAACAAACGCCCCCCCTTAACCCCATCTGTCTTACCTGCTGGGCTCCGGCAGTTTAGTGCCCAGGGT
>NC_138306.1:81975000-81980000 GCF_965601325.2 Salmo salar | reverse complement strand
TGTCCTGATTTACTCTATGGGAGTCCATCCCACTGCTATGTCCTGATTTACCCTATGGGAGTCCATCCCACTGTCATGTCCTGATATACCCTATGGGAGTCCATCCCACTGTCATGTCCTGATTTACCCTATGGGAGTCCATCCCACTGTCATGTCCTGATATACCCTATGGGAGTCCATCCCACTGCTATGTCCTGATTTACCCTATGGGAGTCCATCCCACTGTCATGTCCTGATTTACCCTATGGGAGTCCATCCCACTGCTATGTCCTGATTTACCCTATGGGAGTCCATCCCACTGTCATGTCCTGATTTACCCTATGGGAGTCCATCCCACTGACATGTCCTGATTTACCCTATGGGAGTCCATCCCACTGCTATGTCCTGATTTACCCTATGGGAGTCCATCCCACTGTCATGTCCTGATTTACCCTATGGGAGTCCATCCCACTGTCATGTCCTGATTTACCCTATGGGAGTCCATCCCACTGCTATGTCCTGATTTACCCTATGGGAGTCCATCCCACTGTCATGTCCTGATATACCCTATGGGAGTCCATCCCACTGTCATGTCCTGATTTACCCTATGGGAGTCCATCCCACTGTCATGTCCTGATTTACCCTATGGGAGTCCATCCCACTGTCATGTCCTGATATACCCTATGGGAGTCCATCCCACTGTCATGTCCTGATTTACCCTATGGGAGTCCATCCCACTGTCATGTCCTGATTTACTCTATGGGAGTCCATCCCACTGCTATGTCCTGATTTACCCTATGGGAGTCCATCCCACTGTCATGTCCTGATTTACCCTATGGGAGTCCATCCCACTGCTATGTTCTGATTTACCCTATGGGAGTCCATCCCACTGTCATGTCCTGATTTACCCTATGGGAGTCCATCCCACTGTCATGTCCTGATTTACCCTATGGGAGTCCATCCCACTGTCATGTCCTGATTTACCCTATGGGAGTCCATCCCACTGTCATGTCCTGATTTACCCTATGGGAGTCCATCCCACTGCTATGTTCTGATTTACCCTATGGGAGTCCATCCCACTGTCATGTCCTGATTTACCCTATGGGAGTCCATCCCACTGTCATGTCCTGATATACCCTATGGGAGTCCATCCCACTGTCATGTCCTGATTTACCCTATGGGAGTCCATCCCACTGTCATGTCCTGATTTACCCTATGGGAGTCCATCCCACTGTCATGTCCTGATATACCCTATGGGAGTCCATCCCACTGTCATGTCCTGATTTACCCTATGGGAGTCCATCCCACTGTCATGTCCTGATTTACCCTATGGGAGTCCATCCCACTGTCATGTCCTGATTTACCCTATGGGAGTCCATCCCACTGTCATGTCCTGATTTACCCTATGGGAGTCCATCCCACTGCTATGTCCTGATTTACCCTATGGGAGTCCATCCCACTGTCATGTCCTGATTTACCCTATGGGAGTCCATCCCACTGCTATGTCCTGATTTACCCTATGGGAGTCCATCCCACTGTCATGTCCTGATTTACCCTATGGGAGTCCATCCCACTGTCATGTCCTGATATACCCTATGGGAGTCCATCCCACTGTCATGTCCTGATTTACCCTATGGGAGTCCATCCCACTGTCATGTCCTGATATACCCTATGGGAGTCCATCCCACTGTCATGTCCTGATTTACCCTATGGGAGTCCATCCCACTGTCATGTCCTGATTTACCCTATGGGAGTCCATCCCACTGTCATGTCCTGATATACCCTATGGGAGTCCATCCCACTGTCATGTCCTGATTTACCCTATGGGAGTCCATCCCACTGTCATGTCCTGATTTACCCTATGGGAGTCCATCCCACTGTCATGTCCTGATTTACCCTATGGGAGTCCATCCCACTGTCATGTCCTGATATACCCTATGGGAGTCCATCCCACTGTCATGTCCTGATATACCCTATGGGAGTCCATCCCACTGTCATGTCCTGATTTACCCTATGGGAGTCCATCCCACTGCTATGTCCTGATTTACCCTATGGGAGTCCATCCCACTGTCATGTCCTGATATACCCTATGGGAGTCCATCCCACTGTCATGTCCTGATTTACCCTATGGGAGTCCATCCCACTGCTATGTCCTGATTTACTCTATGGGAGTCCATCCCACTGCTATGTCCTGATTTACCCTATGGGAGTCCATCCCACTGTCATGTCCTGATTTACCCTATGGGAGTCCATCCCACTGTCATGTCCTGATATACCCTATGGGAGTCCATCCCACTGACATGTCCTGATTTACCCTATGGGAGTCCATCCCACTGTCATGTCCTGATTTACCCTATGGGAGTCCATCCCACTGTCATGTCCTGATTTACCCTATGGGAGTCCATCCCACTGTCATGTCCTGATTTACCCTATGGGAGTCCATCCCACTGCTATGTCCTGATATACCCTATGGGAGTCCATCCCACTGTCATGTCCTGATTTACCCTATGGGAGTCCATCCCACTGTCATGTCCTGATTTACCCTATGGGAGTCCATCCCACTGTCATGTCCTGATTTACCCTATGGGAGTCCATCCCACTGTCATGTCCTGATATACCCTATGGGAGTCCATCCCACTGACATGTCCTGATTTACCCTATGGGAGTCCATCCCACTGTCATGTCCTGATTTACCCTATGGGAGTCCATCCCACTGACATGTCCTGATTTACCCTATGGGAGTCCATCCCACTGCTCATGTCCTGATTTACCCTATGGGAGTCCATCCCACTGCTATGTTCTGATTTACCCTATGGGAGTCCATCCCACTGCTATGTTCTGATTTACCCTATGGGAGTCCATCCCACTGTCATGTCCTGATATACCCTATGGGAGTCCATCCCACTGTCATGTCCTGATTTACCCTATGGGAGTCCATCCCACTGCTATGTTCTGATTTACCCTATGGGAGTCCATCCCACTGTCATGTCCTGATTTACCCTATGGGAGTCCATCCCACTGACATGTCCTGATTTACCCTATGGGAGTCCATCCCACTGTCATGTCCTGATTTACCCTATGGGAGTCCATCCCACTGTCATGTCCTGATTTACCCTATGGGAATCCATCCCACTGTCATGTCCTGATTTACCCTATGGGAGTCCATCCCACTGTCATGTCCTGATTTACTCTATGGGAGTCCATCCCACTGCCAGGCATGGATAGTTAGAGAGATTTCAGAGTGTATTAGACTCTCCCTCTCCCTCTGCTGCTTTTCAGACAGCAGTCCAGCCAAAGAGAAGGAAGTTAATCCAAACGTATAAAATCCCCCAGTGCACACTTCCTCTCTTTAAATTACTGTGTCCTCTATGCTAATTACTATATTTTCAGCCCAGCAGGGAGAGAGGGTGAAAGGGAGATGGGAGTGAGGGAGAAAAAGAAAGAGAGAGAGAGGTTTGGTGAGAGAGAGAGAGAGAGAGAGAGAGATGAATCAACACATCTCAGATTCTTCTTTTCTTTCCTCTCTCCATCTGTTTTTTTCCTTTTTTCCTGTTCTTTTTATTTCTGCTGATCACAGCTATCATAATTAGACAAATTCTGTGATAACAGGCTCCCACTGGGGAGATCCGTGGTGATTCTGTGATAACAGGCTCCCACTGGGGAGATCCGTGGTGATTCTGTGATAACAGGCTCCCACCGGGGAGATCCGTGGTAATTCTGTGATAACAGGCTCCCACCGGGGAGATCCATGGTAATTCTGTGATAACAGGCTCCCACCGGGGAGATCCGTGGTAATTCTGTGATAACAGGCTCCCACCGGGGAGATCCGTGGTGATTCTGTGATAACAGGCTCCCACCGGGGAGATCCGTGGTGATTCTGTGATAACAGGCTCCCACCGGGGAGATCCGTGGTGATTCTGTGATAACAGGCTCCCACCGGGGAGATCCATGGTGATTCAGCTCAGAGGGAATTTCCTCTTCTTCTCTGGCCCAGTAAGACAGTCATGCAGCCCCCCTGTGTGTGTGTGTGTGTGTGTGTGTGTGTGTGTGTGTGTGTGGGGAGTGGAAACAGTTCATCATACCCCCCTCTGCTATCCCATTTCATCCGTCCCCAGAGAGAGGTTTGGAGGGTAGGGATGTGTACCTGATTCCTTTTTTTCTACAGTCTTTGTGTTATTATACTCTATATAGCGTTCAGTCATTCTGAACTAGAAAGGGTTATTATGTATAGCGTTCAGTCATTCTGAACTAGAAAGGGTTATTATGTATAGCGTTCAGTCATTCTGAACCTGAAAGGGTTATTATGTATAGCGTTCAGTCATTCTGAACCTGAAAGGGTTATTATGTATAGTGTTCAGTCATTCTGAACTAGAAAGGGTTATTATGTATAGTGTTCAGTCATTCTGAACCAGAAAGGGTTATTATGTATAGCGTTCAGTCATTCTGAACTAGAAAGGGTTATTATGTATAGTGTTCAGTCATTCTGAACTAGAAAGGGTTATTATGTATAGCGTTCAGTCATTCTGAACTAGAAAGGGTTATTATGTATAGCGTTCAGTCATTCTGAACTAGAAAGGGTTATTATGTATAGTGTTCAGTCATTCTGAACCTGAAAGGGTTATTATGTATAGTGTTCAGTCATTCTGAACTAGAAAGGGTTATTATGTATAGTGTTCAGTCATTCTGAACTAGAAAGGGTTATTATGTATAGTGTTCAGTCATTCTGAACTAGAAAGGGTTATTATGTATAGTGTTCAGTCATTCTGAACTAGAAAGGGTTATTATGTATAGCGTTCAGTCATTCTGAACTAGAAAGGGTTATTATGTATAGTGTTCAGTCATTCTGAACTAGAAAGGGTTATTATGTATAGTGTTCAGTCATTCTGAACCTGAAAGGGTTATTATGTATAGTGTTCAGTCATTCTGAACTAGAAAGGGTTATTATGTATAGTGTTCAGTCATTCTGAACTAGAAAGGGTTATTATGTATAGTGTTCAGTCATTCTGAACTAGAAAGGGTTA
>NC_138306.1:81967500-81970000 GCF_965601325.2 Salmo salar | reverse complement strand
TCTATCTATTCATTACCTATCTATCTATTCATTACCTATCTATCGATTCATTACCTATCTATCTATTCATTACCTATCTATCTATTCATTACCTATCTATCTATTCATTACTTATCTATCTATTCATTACTTATCTATCTATTCATTACCTATCTATCTATTCATTACCTATCTATCTATTCATTACCTATCTATCTATTCATTACCTATCTATCTATTCATTACCTATCTATCTATTCATTACTTATCTATCTATTCATTACTTATCTATCTATTCATTACCTATCTATCTATTCATTACCTATCTATCTATTCATTACCTATCTAATCGAAATCTGGACTGGCTCAAAAATGAGACACACTGGACGTGTCCAAATACCCATTTTTTCATTTTAAATGTAGACATTTTGGGTTTGTGAAATAAAATTGTTTCACAAATGTTATATGCTTTAATGCCAGGATGTCTTACTCATTTTGGCTTTTCATCTAGTAGAATGCACGTTACTGAGGAAGAGAAGTTACTGTTCATCTAGTAGAATGCACGTTACTGAGGAAGAGAAGTGGCTGTTCATCTAGTAGAATGCACGTTACTGAGGAAGAGAAGTGGCTGTTCATCTAGTGGAATGCACGTTACTGAGGAAGAGAAGTGGCTGTTCATCTAGTGGAATGCACGTTACTGAGGAAGAGAAGTAACTGTAGTGTTGTTACTGTTGTACTGATAGTGTTGTTACTGTAGTTACTGTTGTTACTGTTGTACTGATAGTGTTGTTACTGTTATACTGATAGTGTTGTTACTGTTGTTACTGTTGTACTGATAGTGTTGTTACTGTTGTTACTGTTGTTACTGTTGTTACTGTTGTTACTGTTATACTGTTGTTACTGTTGTTACTGTTGTACTGATAGTGTTGTTACTGTTATACTGATAGTGTTGTTACTGTTGTTACTGTTATACTGATAGTGTTGTTACTGTTGTTACTGTTGTACTGATAGTGTTGTTACTGTTGTTACTGTTGTTACTGTTGTTACTGTTATACTGATAGTGTTGTTACTGTTGTTACTGTTGTACTGATAGTGTTGTTACTGTTATACTGATAGTGTTGTTACTGTTGTTACTGTTGTACTGATAGTGTTGTTACTGTTGTTACTGTTATACTGATAGTGTTGTTACTGTTGTTACTGTTATACTGATAGTGTTGTTACTGTTGTTACTGTTGTACTGATAGTGTTGTTACTGTTGTTACTGTTTTACTGTTATACTGATAGTGTTGTTACTGTTGTTACTGTTGTACTGATAGTGTTGTTACTGTTGTTACTGTTGTACTGATAGTGTTGTTACTGTTGTTACTGTTGTTACTGTTATACTGATAGTGTTGTTACTGTTGTTACTGTTGTACTGATAGTGTTGTTACTGTTATACTGATAGTGTTGTTACTGTTGTTACTGTTATACTGATAGTGTTGTTACTGTTATACTGATAGTGTTGTTACTGTTGTTACTGTTATACTGATAGTGTTGTTACTGTTGTTACTGTTGTACTGATAGTGTTGTTACTGTTGTTACTGTTGTTACTGTTGTTACTGTTATACTGATAGTGTTGTTACTGTTGTTACTGTTGTACTGATAGTGTTGTTACTGTTATACTGATAGTGTTGTTACTGTTGTTACTGTTGTACTGATAGTGTTGTTACTGTTGTTACTGTTATACTGATAGTGTTGTTACTGTTGTTACTGTTATACTGATAGTGTTGTTACTGTTGTTACTGTTGTACTGATAGTGTTGTTACTGTTGTTACTGTTGTTACTGTTATACTGATAGTGTTGTTACTGTTGTTACTGTTGTACTGATAGTGTTGTTACTGTTGTTACTGTTGTACTGATAGTGTTGTTACTGTTGTTACTGTTGTTACTGTTATACTGATAGTGTTGTTACTGTTGTTACTGTTGTACTGATAGTGTTGTTACTGTTGTTACTGTTGTACTGATAGTGTTGTTACTGTTGTTACTGTTGTTACTGTTATACTGATAGTGTTGTTACTGTTGTTACTGTTGTTACTGTTGTACTGATAGTGTTGTTACTGTTGTTACTGTTATACTGATAGTGTTGTTACTGTTGTTACTGTTATACTGATAGTGTTGTTACTGTTGTTACTGTTGTACTGATAGTGTTGTTACTGTTGTTACTGTTGTTACTGTTGTTACTGTTATACTGATAGTGTTGTTACTGTTGTTACTGTTGCACTGATAGTGTTGTTACTGTTGTACTGATAGTGTTGTTACTGTAGTTACTGTTTTTACTGTTGTACTGATAGTGTTGTTACTGTTGTTACTGTTATACTGATAGTGTTGTTACTGTTGTTACTGTTGTTACTGTTGTTACAGTTATACTGATAGTGTTGTTACTGTTGTTACTGTTGTTACTGTTGTTACTGTTGTTACTGTTATACTGATAGTGTTGTTACTGTTGTTACTGTTGTTACTGTTGTTACTCTTATACTGATAG
>NC_138306.1:81960000-81965000 GCF_965601325.2 Salmo salar | reverse complement strand
CTGTTGTTGGAACTTGTATTTCAATCAATTTAACTGGCCTAGTGCCAGATCTGTTTGGCATGACAATGACCATGGGAGACAAACAGATCTGGGACCAGGCTGGCTAGTTTTAACTACTAAAATATGTAAATGTATGTAAATAGAATGTATACAAATTTGATCAAACACATTAGCTGCATGCAAATACATGTACAGTATCTGCATGAATCTGTATGACACATGGTAAATGTGACATTGAGACACACTGTAACAGAACGTTTATAAATGTCCTACGTGTTAATCTGCAGCTCTTTAGAAGGGCCGTGGCTATTAACAAATGGTACCGGACGAAGTACAGGCCATAGCTTTATGGACAGCTTCTCAACATTCTCATAGAATCCTTAAGAACCGCGGAAGGAACCAATGAATATACTGCTTTTGTCAGAAGGACATGAATACCCTGCAGACCATGAATACCCTAGAGAGAGAGAGAGAGAGAGAGAGAGAGAGAGAGAGAGAGGAGAGAGAGAGAGAGAGCCAGGCTTACAATGATGGCAAAAAACAACATTTGAGAGTGCCCTGACCCTGGTACGCAGCTGGAGGTTGAATGTTTGAAGGGGTACGAGACTATAAAAAGTTTAGGAACCACAGAACCACTGCCCTAGAGCACACAAAAAACTATACATACGTCGGCCTAAACATCAGCGCCACAGGTAACTTCCACAAAGCTGTGAACGAGCTGAGAAACAAGGCAAGAAGGGCCTTCATCAAAAGAAACATAAAATTCGACATACCAATTAGGATCTAGCTAAAAATACTTCAGTCAGTTATAGAACCCATTGCCCTTTATGGTTGTGAGGTCTGGGGTCCGCTCACCAACCAAGAATTCACAAAATGGTACAAACAACAAATTGAGACTCTACATGCAGAATTCTGCTAAAATATCCTCCGTGTACAACGTAAAACACCAAATAATGCATGCAGAGCAGAATTAGGCCGATACCCGCTAATTATCAAAATCCAGAAAAGAGCCGTTAAATTCTATAACCACCTAAAAGGAAGTGATTCCCAAACCTTCCATAACAAAGCCATCACCTACAGAGAGATGAACCTGGAGAAGAGTCCCCTAAGCCAGCTGGTCCTGGGGCTCTGTTCACAAACACAAACACACCCCACAGAGCCCCAGGACAGCAACACAATTAGACCCAACCATATCATGAGAAAACAAAAAGATCATTACTTGACACATTAGAAAGAATTAACAAAACAACAGAGCAAACTAGAATGCTGTCAAAACCCCGAGACCGATTGAAACAGGAAGTGAAATTCTGAATTGTGGACTCAACTTCACATCGTTGCCTATTATTCACACCGTGAGCTATCGTTCATTGAGCACTTCCTATTGCTTCCACAAGATGTCCCCAGTCTTTACAAAGTGTTTTGAGCCTTCTACTGTCGAAACTGAGTGAATGAGACGCGTTGGAAATTGGTCACAGGGGGAGGGCCATCAGCATTATGACGCCGGCGGCCCTGTCTACCCCCACCTTTCGAAACGTTTTGAAACACAATACAATCGTCCCCCTCGAATCTTATTGGCTCTCTTGTTGAAACAGGCCCTGAAGATTTATGTTATACAACGTTTGACATGTTTGAACGAGCCTAAATGGGGAAAAAAAAAAATTGACGAAACGGCTGTCCCGCGGCCGGCAGAGCATTTGGATACAGCCTTCAGACGCGCTAACAACAGCAAGCTAATGGAACATAAAGGATGGACTTTTTCGACCGAAAATACATCTGTTGTGGACCTGGGATTCCTGGAAGTGCTTTCTGATGAAGACAACTAAAGGTAAGCGATTATTGACAATATTATACAAGATTAGATGTGATATGCGATTGTTCCAAGATGGCGCCGAGCTAGGTTTACTAGCTCATTTTCTGAGTATCGCATCCCCTTTTATCGCAAAATGTGATTACCCAGTAAAGTTATTTTTAAATCTGGTATGACAGGTGCTTTCAAGAGATATTCATCTATAAATCTTAGAATGACAATATTACATTTTAAAAATGTTTTTGAATAGTAATTTAGTAAATTGTAGCGCTGTTTCCCGGGATGCATTTGAGGGAAAATAGTTAGTCAACGTCAGACGCCGATGTAAAATGCTGTTTTTATATATAAATATGAACTTTATTGAACAAAAGAATGCATGCATTGTGTAACATGATGTCCTAGGTGTGTCATCTGATGAAGTTTGTAAAAGGTTAGTGCTGCATTTAGCTGTTTTTGGTTATTTGTGATGCATGTGGTTGGTCGGAAAATGGCTATGTTGCTGCTTTTACGATGGACTCCTCTAACATAATCTAATGTTTTGCTTTTCCTGTAAAACCTTTTTGAAATCGGACGACGTGGGTCGATTCAGGAGAGGTGTATCTATAAAACGATATGAGACAGTCCTATATTTGAAAAAAAAAAATATTAAATTTCGTTATGCTAATGTCGCTAGGAGTTTTCGCTGGATTTTGATCCCGCTTACGGGACGAGACGCTCAAGAGGCTAACTAGCTTTCTTATTGGTCTAACTAGCTTTCTTATTGGTCTAACTAGCTTTCTTATTGGTCTAACTCATTTACCGCCGGTGAGGCCAAAACTCCATCCCACCGAAACTTTTAAAACTGCTTTTACACTTCTACTTTCTTCACCAATTCACTGGGATGTATATTCATTCCACGTCAAAGAGGGAGAGATGTTGAATAAAACAGATTGGGACCCTAAGGACGATAAAGAATGGAGGGAGAGAACAGCAGAAGAGGAGGAGAGGAGGAGAGGAGAGGAGAGGAGAGAAGGAGGAGAGGAGTAGAGGAGGAGAGGAGGGAAAGAGGAGAGGAGTAGGGAAGGAGGAGGGGAGGAGGGGGGAGGAGAGGAGAGGAGGAGAGGAGGGAAGGCGGAGAGGAGTAGGGAAGGAGTGTAGGAGGGAAGGAGGAGTAAGGCAGGGAAGGAGGAGAGGAGGGAAGGGAAGGAGGAGGGAAGGAGGAGAGGAGGGAAGGAGGAGTGGAGGAGAGGAGGGAAGGAGGAGAGGAGGAGAGGAGGGATGGAGGGAAGGAGAAGAGGAGGGAAGGAGGAGTGGAGGAGGGAAGGAGGAGTAGGGCAGGGAAGGAGGAGAAGAGGAGGGAAGGAGGAGTGGAGCAGGGAAGGAGGACAGAGGTGGGAAGGAGGAAGAGAGAGGAGAGGAGAGGAGAGGAGAGGAGAGGAGAGGAGAGGAGAGGAGAGGAGAGGAGAGGAGAGGAAAGGAGAGGAGAGGAGAGGAGAGGAGAGGAGAGGAGAGGAGAGGAGAGGAGAGGAGAGGAGAGGAGAGGAGAGGAGAGGAGAGGAGGAGTGGAGCAGGGAAGGAGGAGAGGAGGAGGGAAGGAGGAGAAGAGTAGGTTAGGAGGAGAGGGAGAGAGGAGAGACAAAGGAGGAAAAGTAATAGCGAGGAGATGTTTTCCGAGGCTCATTCTGTGCTGATGGAGCTTCTCCTCTGGCAGTGAGAGCCTGAGTAGAATCACTGATGAGCTGTCCTCCCCACAGCAGCAGCCTGGCAGAGTTATGGCAGGAGAATGGTAACGGTCCACTAAAAACAGGACACTAGTTGAACTTTGCCCTGTCATCAGCCATGAGTAGTGTAGAACAGTCATATCTGTGGTAATTGTAGCTGTACCTCTTTGTTTAGAAGGACTAATTTGGATAGATGGCTTCCCTCTCCCCTCTCTCCTCCTCTCTGTCTCTCTCTTTCACTCTCCTCCCTCTCCTCTCTCTCTCCTCCTCGCTGTCTCTTTCTCTCTCTCACCTCCCTCTCCTCTTCCTCCTCTCTCCTCTCTCTCTTCCTCTCCTCCTCTCTCTCCTCTCTCTCCACTCTGTCTCTCTCTTTCACTCTCCTCTCTCTCTCCTCCTCGCTGTCTCTTTCACTCACCTCTCTCTCTCTCTCTCTCTCTCTCTCTCTCTCTCTCTCTCTCGCTCTCTCTCTCTCTCTCTCTCCTGGTTTAACATGTGTCCAGAGGATTGTGTGCCAGCATCTCTCCATCGCCTGCACACACACACAAGCAGGCACGCACGCACACATAAACACACACACACACACACACACACACACACACACACACACAAGCAAAGATGCACACATAAACACACACAAGCAGGCACGCACACATAAACCCACACACACACACACACACAAGCAGGCACACACGCATAAACACACACACACACACACACACACACACACACACACACACACACACACACACACACACACAAGCAGGCACGCACGTATAAACACACACACACGCAAGCAGGCACGCACGCATAAACACACACAAGCAGGCACGCACGCATAAACACACACACGCAAGCAGGCACGCGCGCATAAACACAGTCTCCTAACACACTCCTCATACACACACTCCCCATGCACACTACCCACACACACACTGTTAGAAATCCCCTTACCCCAATTACACACAGAACCTCTGATGCCTCCAAAGCTAATGCAGAAGGGATTCCATAGACATCCTAGACACATGTACTGCATACACACACGCAAGCACGCATACACACACACACACACACACACACACACACACACACACACACACACACACACACACACACACAGGAATGCATCTGCTGGCCAGTTAAAAAGGCCTGTTTGTGGATGCACATCAATATGAATGAACACGCCAAGGCTTTGGACTGTGTTTGTACAGTAGATTCCCTAGATGTCCTGGGGGAACCCAGCCAGTGGAGGGATGGAGGGATGGAGGGTAGGTGGGGGGATGGGGGGGTATATTTGCCCTCTTAGGGAGGGAGGGGGGAGGGAGGGAGGGAGGGAGGGAGGGCGGGAGGGAGGGAGGGAGGGAGGGAGGGAGGGAGGGAGGGATGAAAGGCAGCCAGTGTATGCTTCCAGTCCTCTGCTTCTCTCTTCCCTCCTTCTCTACCCCTGAGGAGAGCAGTGAGCTGCAGCCTGATTAGCACTCTCTCCATCTCTCATT
>NC_138306.1:81940000-81955000 GCF_965601325.2 Salmo salar | reverse complement strand
AGTGAAGTGCAGGGTGGTGGTAGATGGTATGTGTAGCTCTTATTTGCGAGGTGAGAATTAGGAGCCTGGCTAATGTCGGTATTGGACAGGGCTGAGGAATGAGTGACAGGTGGGCACGATTTGGTGCCAGCATGCCCGTAGTTGGCATGCCGCGGTGACAATCTCCCCGCTGTCATCCAAGCTGCTCCTACTGGTTACTACGCAAGAACAGACGGCCCAACAATCCTTCTCTTTACTTCTCCTTTCTGCTTTCTCCTCTCCTCTCCTCCTCTTCTCCACTCCACTCCCCTCTCTGTTCTGCTCACCTCTCCCCTGTTCTCCTCTTCTCCTCTCCTCTCTACTCCCCTCTTCTCCTCTCCTCCCCTTCATAATATCAACACGTAACCAAAACACAGCAGTCAGTCGGTAAGGTCAGTATTAAATAACATCCATACTTTGGTCAAGGGGTTTCCATCTGATGGAGTGAGTGAGGTCGTAGTATCCTGTAAGCTGTAAGGCTGATCTCCTTGGTGTTGTGATTGATGAAGCGAGGTGTTTTCCTCTCTTCACTGTCCTCATTCATCAGACCAGCGACCCACTCTCTCGGCCCCACGTCCTTTACTAGTCCGGGCTTATCTATGTGATTCACAGCTACTGCCCTGAGTGTGAGTGAAGGGTGGGCCCCAGACATGGCAGACCATCGATCGGAATACGAACAGACGCCAAGGGGGTTGGGGGGTGTGGGGGTGAATTGGAAGAGGATATGTGCTGTGGACCTGAGGTCAACCCAGGCGAGGGGGATGGGTGGGAGAGAGGAGGGGGGAGGATGAAAGGGAGTGGGGTGAGGGATATAGTCACAAACAGAATTGCATTATGGGGGACTTGGCTGTCTGTCTCTTGGGCCATCCTAATTGTCAGGCGAAAATGGAAAGATGGATTTCTCTCTCTCTCTCTCTCTCTCTCTCTCTCTCTCTCTCTCTCTCATCATATCATATCATATCATATCATATCATATCATATCATTGGGACGCTAGCGTACCACCTCGACAACAGCCAGTGAAATTGCAGGGCGCCAAATTCAAACAACAGAAATCCCATAATTAAAATTCCTCAAACATACAATTATTATACCCCATTTTAAAGATAAACGTCTTGTTAATCCAACCACAGTGTCCAATTTGAAAAAGGCTTTACGGCGAAAGCACACCATGCGATTATGTTAGGACAGCGCCTAGCCACAAGAAACCATACAGACATTTTCCAGCCAAGGAGAGGACTCACAAAGGTCAGAAATAGCAATTAAATGAATCACTAACCTTTGATGATCTTCATCTAGTGGCACTCCCAGGACTCCATGTTACACAATAAATGTTTGTTTTGTTCAATAATGTCCCTCTTTATGTCCAAAAACCTCAGTTTAAATCTGTGCGTTATGTTCAGTAATGCATTGTCTCAAATAACATCCGGTGAAATTGCAGAGAGCCAAATCAAATTACAGAAATACTCATCATAAACATTGATGAAAGATACAAGTGTTATACATATTCTTAAAACCTGTCGGAACGCCTCACCAATATCCAATGGTAGAGCGTGGCGCGAAATACAAATACCTCAAAAATGCTATAACTTCAATTTCTCAAACATATGACTATTTTACACCATTTTAAAGACAAGACTCTCGTTAATCTAACCACATTGTCCGATTTCAAAAAGGCTTTACAGCGAAAGCAAAACATTAGATTATGTCAGGAGAGTACCCTGCCAAAAATAATCACACAGCCATTTTCAAAGCAAGCATATATGTCACAAAAACCAAAACCACAGCTAAATGCAGCACTAACCTTTGATGATCTTCATCAGATGACACTCCTAGGACATTATGTTATACAATACATGCATGTTTTGTTCAATCAAGTTCATATTTATATCAAAAACCAGCTTTTTACATTAGCATGTGATGTTCAGAACTAGCATACCCACCACAAACTTCCGGTGAATTTACTAAATTACTCACGATAAACATTGACAAAAAACATAACAATTATTTTAAGAATTATAGATACAGAACTCCTTTATGCAATCGCGGTGTCAGATTTTAAAATAGTTTTTCGGCGAAAGCACATTTTGCAATATTCTGAGTACATAGCCCAGAAATCATGGCTAGCTAATTTGAAACCCAACGAGTTTGGTCCTCAACAAACTCAGATTTACTATAACAAAAATTGGATTACCTTTGCTGTTCTTTGTCAGAATGCACTCCCAGGACTTCTACTTCAACAACAAATGTTGTTTTGGTTCCAAATAATCCATAGTTATATTCAAATACCTCCGTTTTGTTCGTGCGTTCAGGTCACAATCTGAAGGGTGACGCGCGAGCGCATTTCGTGACAAAAAAAAATCAAAATATTCCATTACCGTACTTAGAAGCATGTCAAACGCTGTTTAAAATAAATTTTTATGCTATTTTTCTCGTAAAATAGCGATAATATTCCAACCGGGCGACGTTGTATTCATTCAAAGGCTGAAAGAAAAAAATGGAGTCGTCTCGTGAACGCGCATCTCCAGTGTTACTGTTCCCTGCCTGACCACTCACAAAAACTCCTGCTGTTTTTCGCCCAGAGACTGCAGACACCCCATTACACTTTCTGGCGCCTTCTGAGAGCCAATGGAAGCCTTAGAAAATGTCACGTTACAGCACAGATGCTGTATTTTCGATAGAGATGCCACAAAAGGAGAACAAATTGTCAGACAGGGCACTTCCTGTATGGAATCTTCTCAGGTTTTGGCCTGCCATATGAGTTCTGTTATACTCACAGACACCATTCAAACAGTTTTAGAAACTTTAGAGTGTTTTCTATCCAAATCTACTAATTATATGCATATTCTAGTTTCTGGGCAGGAGTAGTAACCAGATTAAATTGAGTACATTTTTTATCCGGCCGTGAAAATACTTCCCCCTATCCCAAACAGGTTAAAGATAAACGTCTTGTTAATCCAGCCGCTGTGTCAGATTTCAAAAAGGCTTTACGGTGAAAGCACACCATGTGATATGTTAGGACAGCACCTAGCCACAGAAAACCATACAGACATTTTCCAGCCAAGGAGAGGACTCACAAAAGTCAGAAATAGAGATTAAATGAATCACTAACCTTTGATGATCTTCATCTGGTGGCACTCCCAGGACTCCATGTTACACAATAAATGTTCATTGTGTTCGATAATGTCCCTCTTTATGTCCAAAAACCTCAGTTTTGTTGGTGCGTTTAGTTCAGTAATCAGCGCTCTCAACATCCAGACGAAAAGTCAAAAAAGTACAATAAAAGTTCGTAGAAACATGTGAAACGATGTTTAAAATCAATCCTCAGGTTGTGTTTGTCATAAATTATCAATAATATTTCAACCGGACAATAGCTTCATCAATAGAAAAGGAGAAACAAGAAAGGCGTGCTCCCGATCACGCGCTGGACTCATGTCTGGAAATTTCCACTGTCCACTCATTGAAAGTGCTGTATCTCCCTCATTTTTCAGAGTAAAAGCCTGAAACAATGCCTAAAGACTGGCCTCAAGTAGAAAAACGCATAGAGTTCATAAACTGGGTCCTAAGTCTTTGTATGGTGGATAGGCTTTCAATGGAAAAACAGTCTATCAAAATAATACTACTTCCTGGATGGATTTTCCTCAGATTTTCACCTGCCATATCAGTTCTATTATACTCACAGACATTATTTTAACAGTTTTGGAAACGTTAGAGTGTTTTCTATCCAAATCTACAAATGATATGCATATCCTAGCTTCTGGGCCTAAGTAGCAGGGAAAGAGAGAGAGTGTGTATGTACGTTATGGTCCTGTGTATGTGAGTGTGTGTGTATGTGAGTGTGTGTGTGTGTGTTTGTGATTGTGTGTGTGTGTGTGTGTGTGTGTGTGTGTGTGTGTGTGTGTGTGTGTGTGTGTGTGTGTGTGTGTGTGTGTGTGTGTGTGTGTGTGTGTGTGTGTGTGTGTGTGTGTGTGTGTGTTCCACAGGGATACTGGCCCATGTTGACTCCAATGCTTCCCATTATTGTGTCAAGTTGGCTGGAGAATCTTTGTGTGGTGGACCATTGATGATACACATGGGAAACTGTTGAGTACGGGAAGAAAAAAAATATGTATGAAATGTATGCATTCACTACTGTAAGTCGCTCTGGATAAGAGTGTCTGCTAAATGACTAAAATGTAAATGTAAAAAAAAATGTTGAGTGTGAAAAACCCAGCAGCATTGCAGTTCTTGACACACTAAAACTGGTGTGCCTGGCACCTACTACCATACCTCGTTCAAAGACACTTAAACCTTTTGTTTTGACCCTTGACCCTATTAATAGCACACATACACAATCCATGTCTCAATTGTCTCAAGGCTTCAAAATTCTTATTTTAACCTGTCTCCTCCCCTTCATCTACACATTGAAGTGAATTTAACATCAATAAGGGATCATAGCTTTCATCTCATTCGAACCGCAGTTCCTTTTGTTTTGTACACTCAGTGCATACTGTAAGCCAAACATTTGTAAAAATGTAATATCTTTTCATTCAAAATCTTTCTCCCGAGCCACCAGTTCTGGTTATAGACGCATCTCTCTCTCTCTCTCTCTCTCTCTCTCTCTCTCTCTCTCTCTCTCTCTCTCTCTCTCTCTCTCTCGCTCTCTCTCTAACACCATAGTACCCTCCAAACTCTTCATTAAGCTCGAGACCTTGGGTCTCGACCCCGCCCTGTGCAACTGGGTCCTGGACTTTCTGACGGGACGCCCCCAGGTGGTGAGGGTAGGAAACAACATCTCCACCCCGCTGACCCTCAACACTGGGGCCCCAGTGTTGATTTGATTTGAGACAGAGATCGGTTAGGAGTGAATGGAGACAGAGATCAGTAAGGATTGGATAGAGACAGAGATCAGTAAGGAGTGAATGGAGACAGAGATCAGTAAGGAGTGAATGGAGACAGAGATCAGTAAGGAGTGGATGGAGACAGAGATCAGTAAGGAGTGGATGGAGACAGAGATCAGTAAGGAGTGGATGGAGACAGAGATCAGTAAGGAGTGAATGGAGACAGAGATCAGTAAGGAGTGGATGGAGACAGAGATCAGTAAGGAGTGAATGGAGACAGAGATCAGTAAGGAGTGAATGGAGACAGAGATCAGTAAGGAGTGAATGGAGACAGAGATCAGTAAGGAGTGGATGGAGACAGAGATCAGTAAGGAGTGAATGGAGACAGAGATCAGTAAGGAGTGAATGGAGACAGAGATCAGTAAGGAGTGAATGGAGACAGAGATCAGTAAGGAGTGGAAGTTGTCAGTTTGACCACACACCGTTTATCAGTCATTTATGGCGCCCAAATAAACAAGTGACAGTTGGAACTCCACAGCAGAAAATATGTGATTCTTGTTGCTAGGCTACCAGTTACAGTGATTTTAGCTTCCAGTTATCCAGAGGGGATACAACAACTATAGCTAGTGTCTGAAAGAATGACATGGATTTAATAGTTGTTAAATTATTGAGCATGTCCTCAAAAACCAAATGGCATCAGAAAGCATATGAATATCCTGATATGGACCTCAGTCAAGAGCATATTGCATAGTATGTGCTGAGACAATATACTCTGTAGGCCTACTGTCACTATTTGTCATCATATGGAGAAACTAAGATGTCCACATAGGCCTGTCTCAGGAAATCTAATGAGTCAATATCCGCCCATACCATGTATGATATCCGGAGGGAATCCCAAAATGATTTTTCGTTTATTATCTTAAATGTGCTGAGAAAACACAGATACACGACGTATACAGTCAGTATTTGTCAACATGAAGTGAGAAAATAGGATGTCACATATCTCAGGATGTTGAATGAGTCCATATCCGGCCGTAGGAAATGTCCATGTGTCTTATTCAGAGAAATCCCAATATCATGTCTAAACGACATATCTGGAAACAGAATTTGTCAGGATATGATGCAAATCCACAAAACTCCAAATAGCATTGAACATGGTCTGTATTCTCTGGAATATCAAACATGTCAGGTAAAGATGTCCCCTGATATGGACCCTTTTCACCCAGTGGGTGTGTTTGTTGTGTTTATTCGTGATACCTGCGTTTTTGCGTGTGTCTGTAATTTATGTGTGCTACCAGTGTGTGTGTGTGTGTGTGTGTGTGTGTGTGTGTGTGTGTGAGTGTGTGTGTGTGTGTGTGTGGCGGTAGAGTGTTTCACAGGGTAATAGAAGGTGGCAGGTAGAAAGGTGATGGATTGCCTGATTAAAGGCCTGGCAGCGCTGCTCCTCACAGATGGGCCGTTAGCTCCGGACAGCTGCCCTCAACACACACACACTCTCTGTGCCATCACACACACACAGACCCCACTGCTACCAACATGGTGTTTTCCAATACACCCGTTCACATGAACGGGCAATTCGGGATGGGCACTACGAAGCCAGGTAGCTCGGGTCCTTATTCCAGCATACCCGGAAGCTACAGAGACGGAGAGAGAGGAACAGAAACAAAAGTTTATCCATAACATTGATATTAAACATCACTTAAATGAAACATGAAAGCCTGTCTGTGTGCTCTTTATAGCATACCAAAGTGTTATTGAAGGGAGGGAAGAATAATGTGTGGAATGTTTGAACTGAGATTGCTTGGTAAACTTCTGTGTCCACCCACATCGCTAACATAGCTGAAAACGGAGCAGGGAGGAGGAGATGAGTTTGTGTGTATGTGTGTGTTAGCTTACCAAATGCTGTCCACAGCCAGTGACAGACTTCTCTCTCTCTCTCTCTCTCTCTCTCTCTCTCTCTCTCTCTCTCCTCTCTTCTGTCTCTCTCTCCTCTCTTCTGTCTCTCTCTCCTCTCTTTCTTCTATCTCTCTCCTCTCTTCCTTCAATTTGCATTATTGGCATGACGTAACAATGTACATATTGCCAAAGCTTACTTTGGATATTTACAATATTAAAATAATAAGAATCCAAATTGTCAACGGGACAACAGTAACAACAATAACCACGGGTGAAAATAACCAACACATTGAACAATAACAATAAGCATAGAAGACATATGCAGGTTGGTTGGTCTGTCAGAACTGTCCCTCATCTTATGGCAGGCAGCAATGTAGTGTACTGCCAACCCACAGCTCTCTGCGTCCTCCCCCAACAGGACTGGTAGCCTATCCTCATCAGAGAGGTCTTTCAAACCTTGAATAAGGATTTCAAATTTGGGAAAATGACACTAAATCTTTTATATTTTTGACATTTTGTCAGGAAGTGCAGCTCTGTCTCAGGTTCTGCTGTTGTGTAGTGGTTGCACAGCCTTTCCTCTACAGGGAGCCAGATTTTCCTGTCTACCCTTCTCAATGGCAAGGCTGTGCTCACTGAGCCTGTACTTTGTCAAGGTGTTTCTAAGGTTTTGATCAGTAACCATGGTCAAATAGTTAGCCACGGTGTACTGTCGATTTAGGGCCAGATAGCACAGCATTTTGCTTTGTGCTTGTGTTTCCCAATAAGCATTGTCATTTTGTTTTGACTGTGTTGCTATTTCTTTTATTCTGATTGATTGGATGTTCTGGTCCTGGGGCTTCAGTGTGTTAGTAGAACAGGTTTGTGAACTCAGTTCCAGGACCTGTCATGCTCTGACCTAAGAGAGCTGTTTTTTCTCTGTTTAGGTCAGGGTGTGATAGGGGGTGGGCATTCTATGTTTTGTTTTCTATGTTTTGGCCGGGTATGGTTTCCAATCAGAGGCAGCTGTAACGGTTGTCGTCGGGAATAGAGGACCAAAACGCAGCAGGAATGTAGATGCTCATCTTGTTATTTATTTTAAATGAAGAGAACACCAAAATAACAAAACGAAGAACGCACGAACAACAAAACAGTCTTGTCAGGCTCACACAGGCAAAACAAGAAACAATCTCCCACAACACCAAACAATTACCCATATATAGGACTCTCAATCAGAGGCAACGAGAAAGTACCTGCCTCCATTTGAGAGTCCAACCCCCCATCAACCTAAACATAAAAATACAACAAACCAGAAAGAACATAGAAATACAAAACATAGAACATAGACCAAAACCCGGAAATAATAAATCAAACACCCTACTACATACACCACCACCCCGAAACACATAAACAAAATACCCTCTGCCACGTCCTGACCAAACTACAATAGCAAATAATCCCTAAACTGGTCAGGACGTGACAGCAGCTGTCTATCGTTGTCTCTGATTGGAAGCCATACTTAGGCAGCCTTTTTTCCCCTTGGTTTTCTTGGGTAGTTGTTTTGTTAGTATAACCTGACAGAACTGTTGGCGGTCGTTTTGTTTTCTTTGTTTAAGTGTTTTCATTAAAAGTAATGATGAGCACTAAACACGCTGCGCCTTGGTCCTCTTTATACGACGCTCGTTACAGGACCAGCTGGACAAGGGGACTCATTTCTTTGCTCAAATCTTGGCATTGCAGGGCTTAGTAATGATATGAGAGGGGATCACTGCATTTTAGATGTTTCCAAAACTTAATTGCTCTTTTTTTAGTTTTTATTATTAGTGGATATTGGCCTAATTCTGCCCTGCATGCATTGTTTGTAGTTTTCCTCTAGACATGTAGGAGAGTCTTACAGAACTCTGCATGCAGGGTTTCAATGGGGTGTTTGTCCCATTTGGTGAAATCTTGTTTTGCAAGTGGACCCCACAATTGGTTCAATGACACATTCAATTAGTTTTAGCCAAATTTTCAATTTGAATTTGTTTTTTAATGGCGTAGAATGCCCTGCGTGCTTTCTCTCTCAGTTCATTCACTGCATCATTAAGCTGTCCAGTCTAGCTTATTTTTAAACCTAAGTAATTGTAGTGTGTGCAGTACTCTATATATTTTGTACCAATTGAGAACTTTGGTCTAATTCGCTGAGATCTGGATCTTCCCTGGAAAATCATTATTTTAGTTTTTTGGGGGTTTACTGCCAGGGCCCAGGTCTGCTCTAGCAGGTCCAGGCTCTGCTGTAGGCCATGTGCTGTGGGTGACAGCAGGCATAGGTCATCTGCGAAAGAGTAGGCATTTAATCTCTGAATTGTAAAGACTAACACCAGGGGCTGAGGATTTTTCGAGAATAGTGGCCAATTCGTTCATGTAAATATTAATGAGTGCAGGGCACAGATTACAAACCTGGCGAAGGCCCCGCCCCTTGTTAAAGAATTCCGTTATTTTCTTATCAATTTTGATGCTGCACGTATTGCCAGTATACATTGATTTAATTATGTCGTATGTTTTACCCCCTACACCACATTCAATAACTTTATAGAACAGTCCTGTATGCCAAATAGAATCAAATGCTTTTTGGAAGTCGATAAATCAAGCGTACATTTTGTTATTATTTTGGTGGACATGTTTATCTATCAGGGTGTGTAGGGTGTAAATATGATCGGTTGTGTGATGTTTTGGTATAAATCCAATTTGGCTTTTACTCAAGACATTGTGCTTATTAAGGAAGTTTAGAACTCTTACATGTATAATACTACAGAAAACCTTTCCCAGGTTACTGTTCCAACAAATGCCTCTGTAATTGTTAGGGTCAAATTTGTCTCCGTTCTTAAAGATTGGGGTTATTGGTCCTTGATTCCAGAAGTCAGGGAAATAACCTACACTCAGGATCAAATTAAACAGTTTTAATATAGCCTATTGACATTTTGCGCTAGGGATTTTTAGCATCTCATTTAGGATGCCATCAGGTCTGCATGCTTTTTAAAAAAAAAATATTTGAGGGCCTGAAGTTTCTTATAGAGCTCCTGGTCAGTAATTGGGGAGTCCAATGGATTTTGATTGTCATTTATAGCTTTTTCTAATCCATTCAACTTCTCATGAATTTAGCATGGTTCTGTATTTTTGTCAATTTGAACGGTGTTGTAGAGTGTTTTAAAATGAGTTGTCCATATGTCACCATTTTGTATTGCTAATTCCTCTTGTTTTGATTTGTTTTTAGCTTTTTCCAATTTCGCCAGAAGTTGTTGGTGTTTATAGACTCCTCAATTAATGTCAGCTGCTTGCTGTTGTACTGTGCTTTTTTTGGTTCTGAGTGTACGTTTATAGAGTTTTAAAGTCTCACAGTAATGAAGGCGCAATTCACAATTTTTTGGGTCTCTGTGCTTTTGGTTGGATAGTGTTCTAAGTTTTTTCCTTATAATTTTACAATCTGCATCAAACCAGTTGTCATCTGTGGTCGGTTTTTCTTTTTTTAAATCATTTTCAGTTGTGATTCTTTTGTCGTTTGCCTGAATATATAGTTGATGTTTTTACTGTTAGATTGATGCCTTCTTTACTGTGAGTGAATGTGCTATCCAGAAAGTTATCTAAGAGTGTTTGGATATTTTGGTTACCGTTTGCTTTCTGGTATTCTTCTGTGCTGTTTTGGGCCCATCTGTATGAATTTCTGATGTTGTACAGCTTACTGGGCTGTGAATGTGTGGTTGTTTCCATGTCTGTTCTTTTGAGGAACGTGATTTGGCTGTGATCAGACAGAGGTGTTAGTGGCTTGATGGTGAATGAGCTGAGAGAGAAAGGGTCAATGTCTCTAATCATATAGTCTACTGTGCTAAGGCCAAGACGTGAGCAATAGGGGAATCTCCCCAAAGGATCCCCCTGTAACCTACCATTGACAAATTACAGACCCAGGCTTCGACAGAGCTGCAACAGATCCCAGATTTGTTTCCTCTCAGATGAGCACATTTCCCTAGGTCTGGAAATGGCATGTCTCTTCCTCAAGGGTGGGGAAGATCTCCTCTGAGTAATATGGGGATTCTGAGGGAGGGATATATATTGCGCAAAGGAACACATCTTTTTCTGTCAGTACTCTCTCACTCTCTCTCTCTCTTTCTCTCTCTCTCTCTCTCCTTCCCCATCTCTCTATCTCCCTCCACCATCTCTTCTTCTCTCCCTCTCTATCTCTCTATCTCTCTGAGTCCCTGGTCTGTTGTGCTGCTCGTTAGTCAGTGTAATTACTGGGGAAGGGAAACAGATGAGGGCATTTACGTGCAAGGATGTTTACACACTCTGGACAGACAGACACACTGCCTGTATCACTGTGTAGGGATTAGTGACACACACTCATATGGAAGTCACCACGCACACACACACACACACACACACACACACACACACACACACACACACACACACACACACACACACACACACATGGAAATCACCACAGGCGCACACTCACACACACGCATATATGGTTTGGGCACACATGTTACTTACTCACATGCACAAATGACACACACACACACACACACACACACACACACACACACACACACACACACACACACACACACACACACACACCACACACACACACACACACACACACACACACACACACACACACACACACACACACACACACACACACACAGTGATATTTGTCCACCTGCAGAGTGAACACATGACAGGCTTAAAGGATCATCCTGTACTAGTAATCATAATGAGCTGTAATTAAGACAAATCTAGATGAAAACCTCATGAATTACACCAACCTTTACTGTTGACTCAGTGTTCCATTACTGAATTTCCCTTTAAGCACATTAAGTGAAACACATTCCCTTTAAGCACATTAATTGAAACACATTCCCTTTAAGCACATTAAGTGAAACACATTCCCTTTAAGCACATTAAGTGAAACACATTCCCTTTGAGCACATTAAGTGAAACACATTCCCTTTAAGCACATTAAGTGAAACACATTCCCTTTAAGCACATTAAGTGAAACACATTCCCTTTAAGCACATTAAGTGAAACACATTCCCTTTAAGCACATTCCATTGAGACACATTATGTTTAACATTCATTGTTGTTTCATACAAACACGTTTTTTCTACACAGGCATTTGTGGATCAAGGATCACGTAAACATAATTTTATTATACATTATATATTTATTATACTTTTTATGTTTCAAAAGAACACCTCTCGCCACAGGTGGTGTTAATCTCATTATTGACTTTGCCTACTATTTACTTCAGAAATGCAACGTTTCGATTAAAACACATAGAAAAACACAAGAAAGAGAGAGTAACACAAGAAAGAGAGAGAAAGAAATGAAAGAGAGAGAGAAACACGTCTGTGAGTGAAGAGGAGAACAATTGAAGGTCAGGTTGAACAATGTCTTTTCTACGTCTTTTCAACCCAAAATATGTCTTTTCAACGTCTTTTCGATGTCTTTTCAACATCTCGTACTCATGGGGTTAAACCCACCCGCTTGTACTGAGAAACACAATTAGCTACTTCCCAACTTTCTGTACTATCATCACCTTGCAGTGTGGTTCTTCTCATGACCACTCTTTAGAGAAAAAGATAGCAAATTGTACTTGAAAGGTAGGAAGCTTGTCACTGTAGTGGTATCCTGTTTAGTGTATGTCCATTGTAACTTTAGTCAAAAGTACACAATTGTACCCTTACAGTTTGTACCTCTAGAGAGCCAATTGTGTCATTTCATAACCAACCCACTGAATCAAACTTGCTGACTCCACACCAATGGACACACAACGTGTTTTCACCGTCGCGGTTACTGCGTCCTCTCAAGTAAATTGCGCAGAGGCATCCACCTGACAGTTACTAGCCAGCCAATCACGTGAGGCCGCCACCTGGGAGCTAGGAGGACGCTATCATTGGTTTGTTGTCATCCACCTGTCACGGTGGTAATATCATATGTCAAGGGGCTCCTATTCCGGCTCATAGTAATGACATTACTGGACTCACATGCACACACACACACACACGCATGCCCGCACGCGCACACACACACACACACACACACACACACACACACACACACACTCTCTATCTCTCACTCTCTCTTTTACACAAAAACACACACACACACACACACACACTTTTCCATCAAGCTAATCAAAACACTTGAGAAGGGAAGGCAATGGGCACAGAGGGGGAGGAGAGGAGGGATAATGGTGTTGTAGCTACCACAGAGAGGGAGGAGAGGAGGGATAATGATGGTGTAACTACCACAGAGGGGGAGGAGAGGAGGGATAATGATGTTGTAGCTACCACAGAGGGGGAGGAGAGGAGGGATAATGATGGTGAAGCTACCACAGAGGGGGAGGAGAGGAGGGATAATGATGTTGTAGCTATCACAGAGGGGGAGGAGAGGAGGGATAATGATGGTGTAACTACCACAGAGGGCGAGGAGAGGAGGGATAATGGTGTTGTAGCTACCACAGAGGGGGAGGAGAGGAGGGATAATGATGGTGTAACTACCACAGAGAGGGAGGAGAGGAGGGATAATGGTGTTGTAGCTACCACAGAGGGGGAGGAGAGGAGGGATAATGATGGTGTAACTACCACAGAGAGGGAGGAGAGGAGGGATAATGGTGTTGTAGCTACCACAGAGGGGGAGGAGAGGAGGGATAATGATGGTGTAACTACCACAGAGGGGGAGGAGAGGAGGGATAATGGTGTTGTAGCTACCACAGAGGGGGAGGAGAGGAGGGATAATGATGTTGTAGCTACCACAGAGGGGGAGGAGAGGAGGGATAATGGTGTTGTAGCTACCACAGACACTTTCCCCTACAGACAGACACCTTCCCCTACAGACAGACACCTTCCCCTACAGACAGACACCTTCCCCTACAGACAGACACCTTCCCCTACAGACAGACACCTTCCCCTACAGACACACATATTCCCCTACAGACAGACACCTTCCCCTACAGACAGACACCTTCCCCTACAGACAGACACCTTCCCCTACAGACACACATCTTCCCCTACAGACACACACCTTCCCCTACAGACAGACACCTTCCCCTACAGACAGACACCTTCCCCTACAGACAGACACCTTCCCCTACAGACAGACACCTTCCCCTACAGACAGACACCTTCCCCTTCAGACAGACACCTTCCCCTACAAACACACACCTTCCCCTACAGACACACACCTTCCCCTACAGACAGACACCTTCCCCTACAGACAGACACCTTCCCCTACAGACACACCTTCCCCTACAGACAGACACCTTCCCCTACAAGGGGCGGTGGAGGTGGGGAAGGGGCGGTGGAGGTGGGAAGGGGCGGTGGAGGTGGGAAAGGGGCGGTGGAGGTGGGGAAGGGGCGGTGGAGGTGGGGAAGGGGCGGTGGAGGTGGGGAAGGGGCGGTGGAGGTGGGGAAGGGGCGGTGGAGGTGGGGAAGGGGCGGTGGAGGTGGGGAAGGGGCGGTGGAGGTGGGGAAGGGGCGGTGGAGGTGGGAAAGGGGCGGTGGAGGTGGGGAGGGGCAGTGGAGGTGGGAAGGGGCGGTGGAGGTGGGAAGGGGCGGAGTCACTACACTGTAGAGAGCCCACCTCCTTTCCTACCATACCTCTCTCTCTCTCTCTCTCTCTCTCTCTCTCTCTCTCTCTCTCTCTCTCTCTCTCTCTCTCTGTCTCCAAATGTAAAAAATGTAAGGTAATTGAGTAAATATGTACATGTAGGTAGAGTTAGTAAAGTCACTATGCATAGATAATAACAGAGACAAGCAGCAGTGTAAAAGAGGCCGAGCAGTTGCCATACCAGGTAGTGATACAAACAGTCAGGATGCTCTCGATGGTGCAGCTGTAGAACCTTTTGAGGATCTGAGGACCCATGCCAAATATTTTCAGTCTCCTGAGGGGTAATAGGTTTTGTCGTGCCCTCTTCACGACTGTCTTGGTGTGGTTGGACCATGATAGTTTGGGTTAGGGTTATCATCATGGGTTCCAGTCTAAAGTAGTGTACTCTATAGAGAATAGGGTGGGTTAGGGTTATCATCATGGGTTCCAGTTTAAAGTAGTGCACTCTATAGAGAATAGGGTGGGTTAGGGTTATCATCATGGGTTCCAGTCTAAAGTAGTGTACTCTATAGAGAATAGGGTGGGTTAGGGTTATCATCATGGGTTCCAGTCTAAAGTAATGTACTCTATAGAGAATAGGGTGGGTTAGGGTTATCATCATGGGTTCCAGTCTAAAGTAGTGTACTCTATAGAGAATAG
>NC_138306.1:81915000-81935000 GCF_965601325.2 Salmo salar | reverse complement strand
GAGTGTTAGTAACAGCAGAACAAGCTTGGAGTGGAGTCTTAGTAACAGCAGAACAAGCTTGGAGTGGAGTCTTAGTAACAGCAGAACAAGCTTGGAGTGGAGTCTTAGTAACAGCAGAACAAGCTTGGAGTGGAGTCTTAGTAACAGCAGAACAAGCTTGGAGTGGAGTCTTAGTAACAGCAGAACAAGCTTGGAGTGGAGTCTTAGTAACAGCAGAACAAGCTTGGAGTGGAGTCTTAGTAACAGCAGAACAAGCTTGGAGTGGAGTCTTAGTAACAGCAGAACAAGCTTGGAGTGGAGTCTTAGTAACAGCAGAACAAGCTTGGAGTGGAGTCTTAGTAACAGCAGAACAAGCTTGGAGTGGAGTCTTAGTAACAGCAGAACAAGCTTGGAGTGGAGTCTTAGTAACAGCAGAACAAGCTTGGAGTGGAGTCTTAGTAACAGCAGAACAAGCTTGGAGTGGAGTCTTAGTAACAGCAGAACAAGCTTGGAGTGGAGTGTTAGTAACAGCAGAACAAGCTTGGAGTGGAGTCTTAGTAACAGCAGAACAAGCTTGGAGTGGAGTCTTAGTAACAGCAGAACAAGCTTGGAGTGGAGTCTTAGTAACAGCAGAACAAGCTTGGAGTGGAGTCTTAGTAACAGCAGAACAAGCTTGGAGTGGAGTGTTAGTAACAGCAGAACAAGCTTGGAGTGGAGTCTTAGTAACAGCAGAACAAGCTTGGAGTGGAGTCTTAGTAACAGCAGAACAAGCTTGGAGTGGAGTCTTAGTAACAGCAGAACAAGCTTGGAGTGGAGTCTTAGTAACAGCAGAACAAGCTTGGAGTGGAGTCTTAGTAACAGCAGAACAAGCTTGGAGTGGAGTGTTAGTAACAGCAGAACAAGCTTGGAGTCTTAGTAACAGCAGAACAAGCTTGGAGTGGAGTCTTAGTAACAGCAGAACAAGCTTGGAGTGGAGTGTTAGTAACAGCAGAACAAGCTTGGAGTGGAGTCTTAGTAACAGCAGAACAAGCTTGGAGTGGAGTCTTAGTAACAGCAGAACAAGCTTGGAGTGGAGTCTTAGTAACAGCAGAACAAGCTTGGAGTGGAGTCTTAGTAACAGCAGAACAAGCTTGGAGTGGAGTCTTAGTAACAGCAGAACAAGCTTGGAGTGGAGTCTTAGTAACAGCAGAACAAGCTTGGAGTGGAGTCTTAGTAACAGCAGAACAAGCTTGGAGTGGAGTGTTAGTAACAGCAGAACAAGCTTGGAGTGGAGTCTTAGTAACAGCAGAACAAGCTTGGAGTGGAGTCTTAGTAACAGCAGAACAAGCTTGGAGTGGAGTGTTAGTAACAGCAGAACAAGCTTGGAGTGGAGTCTTAGTAACAGCAGAACAAGCTTGGAGTGGAGTCTTAGTAACAGCAGAACAAGCTTGGAGTGGAGTCTTAGTAACAGCAGAACAAGCTTGGAGTGGAGTCTTAGTAACAGCAGAACAAGCTTGGAGTGGAGTCTTAGTAACAGCAGAACAAGCTTGGAGTGGAGTCTTAGTAACAGCAGAACAAGCTTGGAGTGGAGTCTTAGTAACAGCAGAACAAGCTTGGAGTGGAGTCTTAGTAACAGCAGAACAAGCTTGGAGTGGAGTCTTAGTAACAGCAGAACAAGCTTGGAGTGGAGTCTTAGTAACAGCAGAACAAGCTTGGAGTGGAGTCTTAGTAACAGCAGAACAAGCTTGGAGTGGAGTGTTAGTAACAGCAGAACAAGCTTGGAGTGGAGTCTTAGTAACAGCAGAACAAGCTTGGAGTGGAGTCTTAGTAACAGCAGAACAAGCTTGGAGTGGAGTCTTAGTAACAGCAGAACAAGCTTGGAGTGGAGTCTTAGTAACAGCAGAACAAGCTTGGAGTGGAGTCTTAGTAACAGCAGAACAAGCTTGGAGTGGAGTCTTAGTAACAGCAGAACAAGCTTGGAGTGGAGTGTTAGTAACAGCAGAACAAGCTTGGAGTGGAGTCTTAGTAACAGCAGAACAAGCTTGGAGTGGAGTGTTAGTAACAGCAGAACAAGCTTGGAGTGGAGTCTTAGTAACAGCAGAACAAGCTTGGAGTGGAGTCTTAGTAACAGCAGAACAAGCTTGGAGTGGAGTCTTAGTAACAGCAGAACAAGCTTGGAGTGGAGTGTTAGTAACAGCAGAACAAGCTTGGAGTGGAGTCTTAGTAACAGCAGAACAAGCTTGGAGTGGAGTCTTAGTAACAGCAGAACAAGCTTGGAGTGGAGTCTTAGTAACAGCAGAACAAGCTTGGAGTGGAGTCTTAGTAACAGCAGAACAAGCTTGGAGTGGAGTCTTAGTAACAGCAGAACAAGCTTGGAGTGGAGTCTTAGTAACAGCAGAACAAGCTTGGAGTGGAGTCTTAGTAACAGCAGAACAAGCTTGGAGTGGAGTGTTAGTAACAGCAGAACAAGCTTGGAGTGGAGTCTTAGTAACAGCAGAACAAGCTTGGAGTGGAGTCTTAGTAACAGCAGAACAAGCTTGGAGTGGAGTCTTAGTAACAGCAGAACAAGCTTGGAGTGGAGTCTTAGTAACAGCAGAACAAGCTTGGAGTGGAGTCTTAGTAACAGCAGAACAAGCTTGGAGTGGAGTCTTAGTAACAGCAGAACAAGCTTGGAGTGGAGTCTTAGTAACAGCAGAACAAGCTTGGAGTGGAGTGTTAGTAACAGCAGAACAAGCTTGGAGTGGAGTCTTAGTAACAGCAGAACAAGCTTGGAGTGGAGTCTTAGTAACAGCAGAACAAGCTTGGAGTGGAGTCTTAGTAACAGCAGAACAAGCTTGGAGTGGAGTCTTAGTAACAGCAGAACAAGCTTGGAGTGGAGTCTTAGTAACAGCAGAACAAGCTTGGAGTGGAGTGTTAGTAACAGCAGAACAAGCTTGGAGTGGAGTCTTAGTAACAGCAGAACAAGCTTGGAGTGGAGTGTTAGTAACAGCAGAACAAGCTTGGAGTGGAGTGTTAGTAACAGCAGAACAAGCTTGGAGTGGAGTCTTAGTAACAGCAGAACAAGCTTGGAGTGGAGTCTTAGTAACAGCAGAACAAGCTTGGAGTGGAGTCTTAGTAACAGCAGAACAAGCTTGGAGTGGAGTCTTAGTAACAGCAGAACAAGCTTGGAGTGGAGTCTTAGTAACAGCAGAACAAGCTTGGAGTGGAGTCTTAGTAACAGCAGAACAAGCTTGGAGTGGAGTCTTAGTAACAGCAGAACAAGCTTGGAGTGGAGTCTTAGTAACAGCAGAACAAGCTTGGAGTGGAGTGTTAGTAACAGCAGAACAAGCTTGGAGTGGAGTCTTAGTAACAGCAGAACAAGCTTGGAGTGGAGTCTTAGTAACAGCAGAACAAGCTTGGAGTGGAGTCTTAGTAACAGCAGAACAAGCTTGGAGTGGAGTCTTAGTAACAGCAGAACAAGCTTGGAGTGGAGTCTTAGTAACAGCAGAACAAGCTTGGAGTGGAGTCTTAGTAACAGCAGAACAAGCTTGGAGTGGAGTCTTAGTAACAGCAGAACAAGCTTGGAGTGGAGTGTTAGTAACAGCAGAACAAGCTTGGAGTGGAGTCTTAGTAACAGCAGAACAAGCTTGGAGTGGAGTCTTAGTAACAGCAGAACAAGCTTGGAGTGGAGTGTTAGTAACAGCAGAACAAGCTTGGAGTGGAGTCTTAGTAACAGCAGAACAAGCTTGGAGTGGAGTCTTAGTAACAGCAGAACAAGCTTGGAGTGGAGTCTTAGTAACAGCAGAACAAGCTTGGAGTGGAGTCTTAGTAACAGCAGAACAAGCTTGGAGTGGAGTCTTAGTAACAGCAGAACAAGCTTGGAGTGGAGTCTTAGTAACAGCAGAACAAGCTTGGAGTGGAGTCTTAGTAACAGCAGAACAAGCTTGGAGTGGAGTCTTAGTAACAGCAGAACAAGCTTGGAGTGGAGTCTTAGTAACAGCAGAACAAGCTTGGAGTGGAGTGTTAGTAACAGCAGAACAAGCTTGGAGTGGAGTGTTAGTAACAGCAGAACAAGCTTGGAGTGGAGTGTTAGTAACAGCAGAACAAGCTTGGAGTGGAGTCTTAGTAACAGCAGAACAAGCTTGGAGTGGAGTCTTAGTAACAGCAGAACAAGCTTGGAGTGGAGTCTTAGTAACAGCAGAACAAGCTTGGAGTGGAGTCTTAGTAACAGCAGAACAAGCTTGGAGTGGAGTCTTAGTAACAGCAGAACAAGCTTGGAGTGGAGTCTTAGTAACAGCAGAACAAGCTTGGAGTGGAGTGTTAGTAACAGCAGAACAAGCTTGGAGTGGAGTCTTAGTAACAGCAGAACAAGCTTGGAGTGGAGTGTTAGTAACAGCAGAACAAGCTTGGAGTGGAGTCTTAGTAACAGCAGAACAAGCTTGGAGTGGAGTCTTAGTAACAGCAGAACAAGCTTGGAGTGGAGTCTTAGTAACAGCAGAACAAGCTTGGAGTGGAGTCTTAGTAACAGCAGAACAAGCTTGGAGTGGAGTCTTAGTAACAGCAGAACAAGCTTGGAGTGGAGTGTTAGTAACAGCAGAACAAGCTTGGAGTGGAGTCTTAGTAACAGCAGAACAAGCTTGGAGTGGAGTCTTAGTAACAGCAGAACAAGCTTGGAGTGGAGTGTTAGTAACAGCAGAACAAGCTTGGAGTGGAGTCTTAGTAACAGCAGAACAAGCTTGGAGTGGAGTCTTAGTAACAGCAGAACAAGCTTGGAGTGGAGTCTTAGTAACAGCAGAACAAGCTTGGAGTGGAGTGTTAGTAACAGCAGAACAAGCTTGGAGTGGAGTCTTAGTAACAGCAGAACAAGCTTGGAGTGGAGTCTTAGTAACAGCAGAACAAGCTTGGAGTGGAGTCTTAGTAACAGCAGAACAAGCTTGGAGTGGAGTCTTAGTAACAGCAGAACAAGCTTGGAGTGGAGTGTTAGTAACAGCAGAACAAGCTTGGAGTGGAGTGTTAGTAACAGCAGAACAAGCTTGGAGTGGAGTCTTAGTAACAGCAGAACAAGCTTGGAGTGGAGTCTTAGTAACAGCAGAACAAGCTTGGAGTGGAGTCTTAGTAACAGCAGAACAAGCTTGGAGTGGAGTCTTAGTAACAGCAGAACAAGCTTGGAGTGGAGTCTTAGTAACAGCAGAACAAGCTTGGAGTGGAGTCTTAGTAACAGCAGAACAAGCTTGGAGTGGAGTCTTAGTAACAGCAGAACAAGCTTGGAGTGGAGTCTTAGTAACAGCAGAACAAGCTTGGAGTGGAGTGTTAGTAACAGCAGAACAAGCTTGGAGTGGAGTCTTAGTAACAGCAGAACAAGCTTGGAGTGGAGTGTTAGTAACAGCAGAACAAGCTTGGAGTGGAGTCTTAGTAACAGCAGAACAAGCTTGGAGTGGAGTCTTAGTAACAGCAGAACAAGCTTGGAGTGGAGTCTTAGTAACAGCAGAACAAGCTTGGAGTGGAGTCTTAGTAACAGCAGAACAAGCTTGGAGTGGAGTCTTAGTAACAGCAGAACAAGCTTGGAGTGGAGTCTTAGTAACAGCAGAACAAGCTTGGAGTGGAGTCTTAGTAACAGCAGAACAAGCTTGGAGTGGAGTCTTAGTAACAGCAGAACAAGCTTGGAGTGGAGTGTTAGTAACAGCAGAACAAGCTTGGAGTGGAGTCTTAGTAACAGCAGAACAAGCTTGGAGTGGAGTGTTAGTAACAGCAGAACAAGCTTGGAGTGGAGTGTTAGTAACAGCAGAACAAGCTTGGAGTGGAGTCTTAGTAACAGCAGAACAAGCTTGGAGTGGAGTCTTAGTAACAGCAGAACAAGCTTGGAGTGGAGTCTTAGTAACAGCAGAACAAGCTTGGAGTGGAGTCTTAGTAACAGCAGAACAAGCTTGGAGTGGAGTCTTAGTAACAGCAGAACAAGCTTGGAGTGGAGTCTTAGTAACAGCAGAACAAGCTTGGAGTGGAGTGTTAGTAACAGCAGAACAAGCTTGGAGTGGAGTCTTAGTAACAGCAGAACAAGCTTGGAGTGGAGTCTTAGTAACAGCAGAACAAGCTTGGAGTGGAGTCTTAGTAACAGCAGAACAAGCTTGGAGTGGAGTCTTAGTAACAGCAGAACAAGCTTGGAGTGGAGTCTTAGTAACAGCAGAACAAGCTTGGAGTGGAGTCTTAGTAACAGCAGAACAAGCTTGGAGTGGAGTCTTAGTAACAGCAGAACAAGCTTGGAGTGGAGTCTTAGTAACAGCAGAACAAGCTTGGAGTGGAGTCTTAGTAACAGCAGAACAAGCTTGGAGTGGAGTCTTAGTAACAGCAGAACAAGCTTGGAGTGGAGTCTTAGTAACAGCAGAACAAGCTTGGAGTGGAGTCTTAGTAACAGCAGAACAAGCTTGGAGTGGAGTCTTAGTAACAGCAGAACAAGCTTGGAGTGGAGTCTTAGTAACAGCAGAACAAGCTTGGAGTGGAGTCTTAGTAACAGCAGAACAAGCTTGGAGTGGAGTGTTAGTAACAGCAGAACAAGCTTGGAGTGGAGTCTTAGTAACAGCAGAACAAGCTTGGAGTGGAGTCTTAGTAACAGCAGAACAAGCTTGGAGTGGAGTGTTAGTAACAGCAGAACAAGCTTGGAGTGGAGTCTTAGTAACAGCAGAACAAGCTTGGAGTGGAGTCTTAGTAACAGCAGAACAAGCTTGGAGTGGAGTCTTAGTAACAGCAGAACAAGCTTGGAGTGGAGTCTTAGTAACAGCAGAACAAGCTTGGAGTGGAGTCTTAGTAACAGCAGAACAAGCTTGGAGTGGAGTCTTAGTAACAGCAGAACAAGCTTGGAGTGGAGTCTTAGTAACAGCAGAACAAGCTTGGAGTGGAGTCTTAGTAACAGCAGAACAAGCTTGGAGTGGAGTCTTAGTAACAGCAGAACAAGCTTGGAGTGGAGTCTTAGTAACAGCAGAACAAGCTTGGAGTGGAGTCTTAGTAACAGCAGAACAAGCTTGGAGTGGAGTGTTAGTAACAGCAGAACAAGCTTGGAGTGGAGTCTTAGTAACAGCAGAACAAGCTTGGAGTGGAGTCTTAGTAACAGCAGAACAAGCTTGGAGTGGAGTCTTAGTAACAGCAGAACAAGCTTGGAGTGGAGTCTTAGTAACAGCAGAACAAGCTTGGAGTGGAGTCTTAGTAACAGCAGAACAAGCTTGGAGTGGAGTCTTAGTAACAGCAGAACAAGCTTGGAGTGGAGTGTTAGTAACAGCAGAACAAGCTTGGAGTGGAGTCTTAGTAACAGCAGAACAAGCTTGGAGTGGAGTGTTAGTAACAGCAGAACAAGCTTGGAGTGGAGTCTTAGTAACAGCAGAACAAGCTTGGAGTGGAGTCTTAGTAACAGCAGAACAAGCTTGGAGTGGAGTCTTAGTAACAGCAGAACAAGCTTGGAGTGGAGTCTTAGTAACAGCAGAACAAGCTTGGAGTGGAGTCTTAGTAACAGCAGAACAAGCTTGGAGTGGAGTCTTAGTAACAGCAGAACAAGCTTGGAGTGGAGTCTTAGTAACAGCAGAACAAGCTTGGAGTGGAGTGTTAGTAACAGCAGAACAAGCTTGGAGTGGAGTCTTAGTAACAGCAGAACAAGCTTGGAGTGGAGTCTTAGTAACAGCAGAACAAGCTTGGAGTGGAGTGTTAATAACATTGTTGGATGGTTTGGAGTTTGATTAGCTTTGTCGCTCAGTGTCTGTTGAAGGGGCACTACTCAACAGCATTGTACTTGGTTATAGCACAAATGTGTGTATGTGTGTGTATTCATATTATTGTCATCATTATTTCAATGTATTGTAACCACTGTGTGGAAACTGCTAACCAGCAGCTACTCTCTTTGAAAACATTCTAAAGGTTTGTGTGTGTGGGGGGGGGGGGGAGTGACAGGGTATAGGTGAACACTACTCAACTCCTTGAGGTGAAATTTACTTTTGAAACTCATTCTCAGGTCCCGGTTCGTCTAAGATAAGAACTGAGGACTGCAGGGGAGAAAGAGTAGGAAGAAAGAGAGGAGGAGGGAAGGGGAGAGCGGGCGTGTGTCTGCCTTTCAGAATATGACCATGTTTTTGGAAAGCGTCACCGGAGGGGTGAAACATTGAGCGAACCGTAAGAGCTTGGAATTGATTTTCTCAGAATGCTTTGTGTCACACAGATCTCTTTTAACCACCAGGAAAATACATGACTCTCTCTCTCTCGCTCTCTCTCTCTCTCTCTCTCTCTCTCTCTCTCTCTCTCGCTCGCTCTTTCTCTCTCTCTCTCTCTCTCTCTCTCTCTCTCTCTCTCTCTCCCTTGCTCGCTCTCTCTCTATCTATCTATCTCTCTCTCTCTCTCTCTCTCTCACTCGCTCTCGCTCGCTCTCTTTCTCTCTGAGTCTTTGTTTTGAAATAGCAGGTGCTGCGTGCTACACGTACTCACGGATTGTTCTCTCTCCCACTCAGAGCGCTTAAAGTCAGAAAGTCAAGCGTTTTATGGGAAAAGCTTGACTCGCTGAGTCAATTTACCTGAACTCACTCTACTCAGAACAGAAAGTAGAGGGTGACTTAAAGTGATTTCTGACAGGGAACCTTATTATACAGGAGGCTCTAAGACCTTTCACATTGACAGGGTTGAGCACAGCAGCATGTATCGCTTCCAACACTCTTGATATTTCAGTGTTAAAACCTGCAAGTTGAATCACATTCCTATGACTTTGCTGTAAGTGAGCACTCAAAGTGGACATTAGTATGCTTTCGTATGTTTTCTCCATAAATTATCATTTATTTAGGATGTTCTCCTTTCAGAATGAGGTCCCAGGTCTTTTTGAAAGCCCTAGCTTCCCCCCAGAGGGCATGGGCTTACCAGAGAAGGTCAAAGTGGCCATTCAGGAGAGGGCGAAGTGAACACGCTATAAACCGTCACGGCAGTGTGAGTTACTACCCAGTTTGGGCCAATCGTAAATCAGATCAGTGTAATGCAAGGTTCTGACGGGCTGGGTTGGGCCGTGCCGAGCGGCTTCTCTTTAAATTTGCCCGAAGTCCTGCGCACATGTTTTATGACGGGAGAATCAGAGCACTAAATGAACAGAGGGGATAGGACCCGTAAACCAAAGAAGACAGGGGGAAAGAGAGAGATGAGGAAGAGGATGAGAGGAGGAGACAGTGAAAGACGGGAGTTTGATGTGAGGAGGAGTGATGACAGGACAATAGAAAACAGGAAGGAGTGAATCAGCAACATGTCTTGTACTGTATGAGTCTGAGTGATAGAAAGAGAAAGCACCATTACATCACATGTTACAACACTGTGTGTGTTTCAGAGGGAGAGACTGTGTTCATATGGGAGACAATACCGTTGTACCATGTCCATCCGTGTGTCAGAGAGACAGTATTGTTGTACCATGTCCATCCGTGTGTCAGAGAGACAGTATTGTTGTACCATGTCCATCCGTGTGTCAGAGAGACAGTACCGTTGTACCATGTCCATCCGTGTGTCAGAGAGACAGAATTGTTGTACCATGTCCATCCGTGTGTCAGAGAGACAGTATTGTTGTACCATGTCCATCCGTGTGTCAGAGAGACAGTACAGTTGTACCATGTCCATCCGTGTGTCAGAGAGACAGTATTGTTGTACCATGCCCATCCGTGTGTCAGAGAGACAGTATTGTTGTACCATGTCCATCCGTGTGTTAGAGAGACAGTATTGTTGTACCATGTCCATCCGTGTGTTAGAGAGACAGTATTGTTGTACCATGTCCATCCGTGTGTCAGAGAGACAGTACCGTTGTACCATGTCCATCCGTGTGTCAGAGAGACAATATTGTTGTACCATGTCCATCCGTGTGTCAGAGAGACAGTATTGTTGTACCATGTCCATCCGTGTGTCAGAGAGACAGTATTGTTGTACCATGTCCATCCGTGTGTCAGAGAGACACTACCGTTGTACCATGTCCATCCGTGTGTCAGAGAGACAGTATTGTTGTACCATGTCCATCCGTGTGTCAGAGAGACAGTATTGTTGTACCATGTCCATCCGTGTGTCAGAGAGACAGTATTGTTGTACCATGTCCACCCGTGTGTCAGAGAGACAGTACCATTGCACTGTGTCCATCCATGTTAGAGACTGAGTGTGTTGGCCCTTTGAGAATCTTAACTAATAGTACATACTGTATCCTACATGTTGTTGTACTATCAGTGTAACTAGTAGTACATACTGTAACCTACATGTTTTTGTACTATCAGTGTAACTAGTATTATATACTGCAACCTACATGTTGTTGTACTATCAGTGTAACTAGTTTTGCATACTGTAACCTACATGTTGTTGTACTATCAGTGTGTCTTAACTAGTATTACATACTGTAACCTACATGTTGTTGTACTATCAGTGTAACTAGTATTACATACTGTAACCTATACATTTGTTCTACTATCAAGGTGTCTTAACTAGTAGTACATACTGTAACCTACATGTTGTTATATTACCAGTGTGTCTTAACTAGTATTACATACTGTAACCTACACGTTGTTCTACTATCAGTGTGTCTTAACTAGTAGTACATACTGTAACCTACATGTTGTTGTACTATCAGTGTAACTAGTAGTACATACTGTATCCTACAAGTTGTTGTAGTTTCAGTGTAACTAGTAGTACATACTGTATCCTACATGTTGTTGTACTATCAGTGTAAGTAGTATTACATACTGTATCCTACATGTTGTTGTACTATCAGTGTAACTAGTAGTACAGACTGTAACCTACAAGAAGTTGTACAATCGGTGTAACTAGTAGTACATACTGTATCCTACATGTTGTTATACTATCAGTGTAAATTGTAGTACATACTGTACCTACATGTTGTTGTACATTTAACATTACATTTACATTACATTTAAGTCATTTAGCAGACGCTCTTATCCAGAGCGACTTACAAATTGGTACAATAGTGCATCTAAATCTTTTAGGGGGGGGGGGGGGTTAGAAGGATTACTTTATCCTATCCTAGGTATTCCTTAAAGAGGTGGGGTTTCAGGTGTCTCCGGAAGGTGGTGATTGACTCCGCTGTCCTGGCGTCGTGAGGGAGCTTGTTCCACCATTGGGGTGCCAGAGCAGCGAACAGTTTTGACTGGGCTGAGCGGGAACTGTGCTTCCTCAGAGGTAGGGAGGCGAGCAGGCCAGAGGTGGATGAGCGCAGTGCCCTTGTTTGGGTGTAGGGCCTGATCAGAGCCTGAAGGTACGGAGGTGCCGTTCCCCTCACAGCTCCGTAGGCAAGCACCATGGTCTTGTAGCGGATGCGAGCTTCAACTGGAAGCCAGTGGAGAGAGCGGAGGAGCGGGGTGACGTGAGAGAACTTGGGAAGGTTGAACACCAGACGGGCTGCGGCATTCTGGAGGAGTTGTAGGGGTTTAATGGCACAGGCAGGGAGCCCAGCCAACAGCGAGTTGCAGTAATCCAGACGGGAGATGACAAGTGCCTGGATTAGGACCTGCGCCGCTTCCTGTGTGAGGCAGGGTCGTACTCTGCGAATGTTGTAGAGCATGAACCTACAGGATCGGGTCACCGCCTTGATGTTAGTAGAGAACGACAGGGTGTTGTCCAGGGTCACGCCAAGGTTCTTAGCACTCTGGGAAGAGGACACAATGGAGTTGTCAACCGTGATGGCGAGATCATGGAACGGGCAGTCCTTCCCCGGGAGGAAGAGCAGCTCCGTCTTGCCGAGGTTCAGTTTGAGGTGGTGATCCGTCATCCACACTGATATGTCTGCCAGTCATGCAGAGATGCGATTCGCCACCTGGTTATCAGAAGGGGGAAAGGAGAAGATTAATTGTGTGTCGTCTGCATAGCAATGATAGGAGAGACCATGTGAGGATATGACAGAGCCAAGTGACTTGGTGTATAGCGAGAATAGGAGAGGGCCTAGAACAGAGCCCTGGGGGACACCAGTGGTGAAAGCACGTGGTGCGGAGACAGATTCTCGCCACGCCACCTGGTAGGAGCGACCTGTCAGGTAGGACGCAATCCAAGCGTGGGCCGCGCCGGAGATGCCCAACTCGGAGAGGGTGGAGAGGAGGATCTGATGGTTCACAGTATCAAAGGCAGCAGATAGGTCTAGGAGGATGAGAGCAGAGGAGAGAGAGTTAGCTTTAGCAGTGCGGAGAGCCTCCGTGACACAGAGAAGAGCAGTCTCAATTGAATGACCAGTCTTGAAACCTGACTGATTTGGATCAAGAAGGTCATTCTGAGAGAGATAGCAGGAGAGCTGGCCAAGGACGGCACGTTCAAGAGTTTTGGAGAGAAAAGAAAGAAGGGATACTGGTCTGTAGTTGTTGACATCGGAGGGATCGAGTGTAGGTTTTTTCAGAAGGGGTGCAACTCTCGCTCTCTTGAAGATGGAAGGGACGTAGCCAGCGGTCAAGGATGAGTTGATGAGCGAGGTGAGGTAAGGGAGAAGGTCTCTGGAAATGGTCTGCAGAAGAGAGGAGGGGATAGGGTCAAGCGGGCAGGTTGTTGGGTGGCCGGCCGTCACAAGACGCGAGATTTCATCTGGAGAGAGAGGGGTAGGGCAGTGTGAGCAGGACCAGCGGTGTCGTTTGACTTAGCAAACGAGGATCGGATGTCGTCGACCTTCTTTTCAAAATGGTTGACGAAGTCATCCGCAGAGAGGGAGGAGGGGGGGGGAGGAGGATTCAGGAGGGAGGAGAAGGTGGCAAAGAGCTTCCTAGGGTTAGAGGCAGATGCTTGGAATTTAGAGTGGTAGAAAGTGGCTTTAGCAGCAGAGACAGAAGAGGAAAATGTAGAGAGGAGGGAGTGAAAGGATGCCAGGTCCGCAGGGAGGCGAGTTTTCCTCCATTTCCGCTCGGCTGCCCGGAGCCCTGTTCTGTGAGCTCGCAATGAGTCGTCGAGCCACGGAGCAGGAGGGGAGGACCGAGCCGGCCTGGAGGATAGGGGACATAGAGAATCAAAGGATGCAGAAAGGGAGGAGAGGAGGGTTGAGGAGGCAGAATCAGGGGATAGGTTGGAGAAGGTTTGAGCAGAGGGAAGAGATGATAGGATGGAAGAGGAGAGAGTAGCGGGAGAGAGAGAGAGCAAAGGTTGGGACGGCGCAATACCATCCGAGTAGGGGCAGAGTGAGAAGTGTTGGATGAGAGCGAGAGGGAAAAGGATACAAGGTAGTGGTCGGAGACTTGGAGGGGAGTTGCAATGAGATTAGTGGACGAACAGCATCTACTAAAGATGAGGTCAAGCGTATTGCCTGCCTTGTGAGTAGGGGGGGAAGGTGAGAGGGTGAGGTCAAAAGAGGAGAGGAGTGGAAAGAAGGAGGCAGAGAGGAATGAGTCAAAGTTAGACGTGGGGAGGTTAAAGTCACCCAGAACTGTGAGAGGTGAGCCATCCTCAGGAAAGGAACTTATCAAGACGTCAAGCTCATTGATGAACTCTCCAAGGGAACCTGGAGTGCGATAAATGATAAGGATGTTAAGCTTGAAAGGGCTGGTAACTGTGACAGCATGGAATTCAAATGAGGAGATAGACAGATGGGTCAGGGGAGAAAGAGTGAATGTCCACTTGGGAGAGATGAGGATTCCAAGGCCACCACCCCGCTGGCCAGATGCTCTCGGGGTATGCGAGAACACGTGGGCAGACGAGGAGAGAGCAGTAGGGGTAGCAGTGTTATCTGTGGTAATCCATGTTTCTGTCAGTGCCAAGAAGTCAAGGGACTGGAGAGTAGCATAGGCTGAGATGAACTCTGCCTTGTTGGCCGCAGACCGGCAGTTCCAGAGGCTGCCGGAGACCTGGAACTCCACGTGGGTCGTGCGCACTGGGACCACCAGGTTAGAGTGGCAGCGGCCACGCGGTGTGAAGCGTTTGTGTGGCCTGTGCAGAGGGGAGAGAACAGGGATAGACAGACACATAGTTGACAGGCTACAGAAGAGGCTACGCTAATGCAAAGGAGATTGGAATGACAAGTGGACTACACGTCTCGAATGTTCAGAAAGTTAAGCTTACGTTGCAAAAATCTTATTGACTAAAATGACGAAGATGATACAGTACAGCTGGCTGGTGAAGTAGGCTAGCTAGTAGTGGCTGCGTTGTTGACTTTGTTTGAACGTGTAGCTGGCTAGGCAACCTCGATAGTTTCAGTACTACACCTTATCATGATACAAAAGCAACTATGTAGCTAGCTAACATAGCACTAATCAAGACGTTCCTTTGTAATGTATTTAGTTTCTACAATGCTGCTCGTCGGTAAAAGTTGGCTAGGTTTGGAAAAATGGCGTCGCGGGGGACGAAAATAGCTGGCTAGCTAACCTTGTACTATCAGGGTGTCTTAACTACTATTACGTAATGTAACCTTCAAGTTGTTGTACTATCAGTGTAACTAGTAGTACATACTGTAACCTACATGTTGTTGTACTATCAGTGTAACTAGTAGTACATACTATATCCTACACGTTGTTCTACTATCAGTGTGTCTCAACTAGTAGTACATACAGTAACCTACATGTTGTTGTACTATCAGTGTAACTAGTAGTACATACTGTATCCTACATGTTGTTATACTATCAGTGTGTCTTAACTAGTAGTACATACTGTATCCTACATGTTGTTTTACTATCAGTGTGTCTTAACTAGTATTACATACTGTATCCTACATGTTGTTGTACTATCAGGGTGTCTTAACTAGTAGTACATACTGTAACCTACACGTTGTTGTACTATCAGGGTGTCTTAACTAGTAGTACATACTGTATCCTACCTGTTGTTGTACTATCAGTGTAACTAGTAGTACATACTGTATCCTACATGTTGTTGTACTATCAGTATAACTAGTAGTACATACTGTAACCTACATGTTGTTGTACTATCAGTGTGTCTAAACTAGTAATACATACAGTAACCTACATGTTGTTGTACTATCAGTGTAACTAGTGGTACATACTGTAACCTACATGTTGTTGTACTATCAGTGTGTCTCAACTAGTAGTACATACAGTAACCTACATGTTGTTGTACTATCAGTGTAACTAGTAGTACATACTGTATCCTACATGTTGTTGTACTATCAGTGTAACTAGTAGTACATACTGTATCCTACATGTTGTTGTACTATCAGTATAACTAGTAGTACATACTGTAACCTACATGTTGTTGTACTATCAGTGTGTCTAAACTAGTAGTACATACTGTAACCTACATGTTGTTGTACTATCAATGTGTCTTAACTAGTTGTACATACTTTAACCTACATGTTGTTCTACTATCAGTGTAACTAGTAGTACATACTGTAACCTACATGTTGTTGTACTATCAGTGTAACTAGTAGTACATACTGTATCCCTCATGTTGTTGTACTATCAGGGTGTCTTAACTAGTTGTACATACTGTAACCTACATGTTGTTGTACTAGCAGTGTGTCTCAACTAGTAGTACATACTGTAACCTACATGTTGTTGTACTATCAGTGTGTCTTAACTAGTAGTACATACTGTAACCTACACGTTGTTCTACTATCAGTGTATCTTAACTTGTAGTACATACTGTAACCTACATGTTGTTCTACTATCAGTTTGTCTTAACTAGTTGTACATAACGTATCCTACATGTTTCTGTACTATCAGTGCAACTAGTAGTACATACTGTATCCTACATGTTGTTGTACTATCAATTTCTCTTAACTATTAGTACATACTGTAACCTACTCGTTGTTCTACTATCAGTGTGTCTTAACTAGTAGTACATACTGTAACCTACATTTTGTTGTACTATCAGAATAACTAGCAGTACATACAGTGACCTACATGTAGTTGTACTATCAGGGTATCTTAACTAGTAGTACCTACTGTAGCCTACACATTGTTGTACTATCAGTGTAACTAGTAGTACATACTGTATCCTACATGTTGTTGTATTATCAGGGTGTCTTAACTGGTCGTACATACTGTATCTTACATGTTGTTATACTATCAGTGTGTCTTACCTAGTAGTACATACTGTAACCTACATGTTGTAGTACTATCAGTGTAAGTAGTATTACATACTGTAACCTACATGTTGTTGTACTATCTGTGTAACTAGTATTACATGCTGTATCCTGCATGTTGTTGTACTATGAGTGTGTATTAACCAGTAGTACATACTGTATCACACATGTTGTTGTACTATCAGTGTAACAAGTAGTACATACTGTATCCAACATGTTGTTCTACTATCAGTGTAACTAGTCGTACATACTGTGTCCGACATGTTTTGTACTATCATGGTGTCTTAACTAGTAGTACATACTGTATCCTAAGAGTTGTTGTAGTATCAGTGTAACTAGTAGTATATACTGTATCCTACATGTTGTGGTACTATCAGTGTAACTAGTAGTACATACAATATCCTACATGTTGTTGTACAATCAGTGTGTCTTAACTAGTAGTACATGCTGTACCCTATATGTTGTTGTACTATCAGTGTAACTAGTATTACATACTGTATCCTACATGTTGTTGAACTATCAGTGTAACTAGTTTTACATACTGTATCCTACATGTTGTTCTACTATCAGTGTGTCCTAACTATTAGTACATACTGTAACCTACATGTTGTTCTACTATCAGTTTGTCTTAACTAGTTGTACATAACATATCCTACATGTTGCTGTACTATCAGTGCAACTAGTAGTACATACTGTATCCTACATGTTGTTGTACTATCAATTTCTCTTAACTATTAGTACATACTGTAACCTACTCGTTGTTCTACTATCAGTGTGTCTTAACTAGTAGTACATACTGTATCCTACATGTGTTTCTACTATCAGTGTAACTAGTATTACATACTGTATCCTACACATTGTTCTACTATCAGTGTGTCTTAACTAGTAGTACATACTGTATCCTACATGTTGTTCTACTATCAGTGTAACTAGTATTACATACTGTATCCTACACATTGTTCTACTATCAGTGTGTCTTAACTAGTAGTACATACTGTAACCTACATGTTGATTTACTATCAGTGTAACTAGTAGTGCATACTGTGTATCTTCCTTCAATTCATCTGCAGTGTTTGATACTGTGTATCTTCCTTCCATTCATCTGCAGTGTTTGATACTGTGTATCTTCCTTCCATTCATCTGCAGTGTTTGATACTGTGTATCGTCCTTCTATTCATCTGCAGTGTTTGATACTGTGTATCGTCCTTCCATTCATCTGCAGTGTTTGATACTGTGTATCTTCCTTCTATTCATCTGCAGTGTTTGATACTGTGTATCGTCCTTCCATTCATCTGCAGTGTTTGATACTGTGTATCGTCCTTCCATTCATCTGCAGTGTTTGATACTGTGTATCTTCCTTCCATTCATCTGCGGTGTTTGATACTGTGTATCTTCCTTCCATTCGTCTGCGGTGTTTGATACTGTGTATCTTCCTTCCATTCGTCTGCAGTGTTTGATACTGTGTATCTTCCTTCCATTCGTCTGCGGTGTTTGATACTGTGTATCTTCCTTCCATTCATCTGCAGTGTTTGATACTGTGTATCTTCCTTCCATTCATCTGCAGTGTTTGATACTGTGTATCTTCCTTCCATTCGTCTGCGGTGTTTGATACTGTGTATCTTCCTTCCATTCATCTGCGGTGTTTGCTCAGATGTCTACTGTTAGTTGGTCGCTGAACAAAAGGTCTAAGCCGTTTAGCGAAAAATACTTTTCATGCAAGTTTCTGTCTTGAGGTACGCCATGTGTCATCTGAAGTATATTGACACACACATTTACATTTAAATATGAAATATTGTCTCTTTTATCTTAAAATGATGGCTCATCAATGTTTCAGGAACTGTCACTCCTAAATAGATGTGAATCATAATTCATTTGCATAACAGATGGGGAAGGGTTAAACTTTGTGTCTCTTTCTCTTAAATTCTCTCTTCATCTACATTATCTCTTTCTCTTTCCCTGTCACACACATGCACACACACACTCGCACACACACACACTCGCACACACACGCACACGCACACGCACACGCACTCGCACTCGCACACGCACACACACACACACACACACACACACACACACACACACACACACACACACACACACACACACACACACACACAGACACACTCGCACTCGCACACACAAACACACACGCGCATGCACCTACACACACAAACACACACACAAACGCACACACACACACAAACGCACACACACACACACACACACACACACACACACACACAATCCCTCTCCCGCTCTCTCTCTTGGGGCTGAGTGGGGTAATAACGTGGAGACACCTCTGGCAGTCGTAATTAAAAAATGCATCTGTGCTAGTCGTCACATCTGGAGCAGGTGCCACCACATTGTCTCAAACTGCCTCACCATGGCAGACACAAAGCCCTGTCCCCTGCCTCGTGACTGGACTTGCAAACAACAGCAAGGACAGGGACACACACCCTCAGCTGACTGGCCAACACACTGCTGTACAAACTCTGTGTACACCAGAGGTGGGGTAGATGCTGTACAAACTCTGTGTACACCAGAGGTGGGGTAGATGCTGTACAAACTCTGTGTACACCAGAGGTGGGGTAGATGCTGTACAAACTCTGTGTACACCAGAGGTGGGGTAGATGCTGTACAAACTCTGTGTACACCAGAGGTGGTGTAGATGCTGTACAAACTCTGTGTACACCAGAGGTGGGGTAGATGCTGTATAAACTCAGAGGTGGGGCAGATGCTGTATAAACTCAGAGGTGGTGTAGATGCTGTATAAACTCAGAGGTGGTGTAGATGCTGTATAAACTCAGAGGTGGGGCAGATGCTGTATAAACTCAGAGGTGGGGTAGATGCTGTATAAACTCAGAGGTGGGGCAGATGCTGTATAAACTCAGAGGTGGGGCAGATGCTGTATAAACTCAGAGGTGGGGCAGATGCTGTATAAACTCAGAGGTGGGGTAGATGCTGTATAAACTCAGAGGTGGTGCAGATGCTGTATAAACTCAGAGGTGGGGTAGATGCTGTATAAACTCAGAGGTGGGGCAGATGCTGTATACACTCAGAGGTGGGGCAGATGCTGTATAAACTCAGAGGTGGGGCAGATGCTGTATAAACTCAGAGGTGGGGTAGATGCTGTATAAACTCAGAGGTCGGGTAGATGTAGGATAGACTTTCATACTGTTACAATGAGCCTGTGTCACGATTCTCTAAAGCAGAACCCAGAAGCAGACCAGGACAAGGTGAGTTGAATGAAGGTCAGTATTTATTTACAGACTCAAATGTGAAAGCAGAATAATCCAGGAGACGGAGCGGGCAGCGGAGGTGAGTTGGTGAGAGTGAATAGGCAGATCCAATGATGTCACAGAAGCCGCCGACGACCAGGCAGGGGTGGGGTGAATGTTCCGGGAGAATGATGTTCATTGCTAACGATCCAGCAGGGAATGGATGTCAGGTCAGAGCTTATGAAGTGGAGAGGTGATGATCAGGACCAGGTGTGCAGATAGCTGATGAGATGCAGGCGCGGGTAATCGAGAGATCTCCCGCCTAACTTCGTCGCCCGGCAACCAGACAGGGTGCGTTCAGGAACCTCAGGAAACAGATTCCAAGACAGGAAACAGGCAACTCAGGCAGAAAACAGACTCAGGAAGCGGGATTCAGCCTGTCCTCCAATATCACCACCCACCAGCCACCACTGGTCTTCAGCAGCCACCACTGGTCTTCAGAGCAAAGTGAAGCCTCTCGTCGTGGTTAGTTTGGTAGTAGTCTTGCTTAGAGACAGTGGCTGTGGAAAGAGACTAGTTAGTTAGACCAGCAAAATCTCACAACTCTGCTCTGCAACATGTTTCAATCGTCCCCCTGCTATAAACTTACTTGGAGTAGCAGCTTGTTTCATCCTAAACTCCCTGGTGATTAGCTCTCCATCAGAGCCTGTCACAGTCTAACACAACATGAAGCTGAGATCACACATCAACTCATGAAGACTGACACCAACACATCAACCTGCGTATACACTCTTGTATAACTAACCTTGTGGGGACACAATTCAGTCCCATTCAAAATCCTATTTTAC
>NC_138306.1:81865000-81902500 GCF_965601325.2 Salmo salar | reverse complement strand
TGGCTGATTTATGGACGTTTTAAAAAATCTTCAGAAATTGCACTATGTTTTGGTGGGGACGTGTCCGTAGCATTTGGGTTACCAGGGGTGAAATTTTAGAAATGTTTTAAATACTTTTAAAGGGTATAGGGACCTCCATACCCACCCTGAGAGCACCCTACTACGGGCCCAAGTCAATGGGGGCCGGCCTGGCTGATTTATGGAAGTTTTAAAAAATCTTCAGAAAATATTCTATGTTTTTCTTCTCAGAAATTGCACTAAGTCCAAACGGGCACCTGGGTTTATTCTGGGTTACCAGGTCTAAATTTTAAAAACGGTTTTAAATACTTTTAAAGGGTATAGGGACCTCCATACCCACCCTGAGAGCACCCTACTACGGGCCCAAGACCAAATGACACACACACAAAGACATGGGTGAGTTTCAAATAAATAGTCTTTATTTATCAGTGAATCATGGGTTGATTTGTCCCTCAATTAGTGTCCGCGCTCGGCTGGCGTTACGAGGCAAATTATGGAACCGGTAGTACCGTGCCTGGGTTTCCAGAGAATGACACATATGGTCAGCCACAGTCCCCTGGTCTTTAACCGAGCCTTGATTAAAGTTCAATGTAGCAATGCTTCGTCGAATTGTACCGAAGGTGACTTTACTTCCAATGCCAAATTCTTCAAATAGCTGGCCCACATACTCACAGATATTGCTGTACGGTTGACCGCAGGACGTGAAAAAGAAGAGTGTTGTGTCTGAGGTGATTCCACTCAGATTAGGCCTGATCTGATGGAATCGTTTAAGCCAAGTGTATTCCTGCCCAGATAGAACAATTCTGCACTCACCGAAGCTATAGTTCGTTTTGTGGCTTGAAATAGACATCTGATAACCCCCACTTTCCGGGGTTACTTCAGTAAATTCCCTCTCACTGAATGTGGTGACTGGGGATCGTCGAGTGCCATTAAAGATGGCCAACCGGCTGGACATGAGAGCCGCAAACCTACGTCTATCAGCGCAGGTGGGTCGGACCTCCAGCCTACTGAGAATCGAAGGAATAGCTTGATTGCTTTGCTCAACAAATCGGCTTAACTCCGCAGCGCTGAGCACCTCGTCCCTGCAGCGTTTGTGGAATTTTGCCCTGTGTGTTGCCTGGCTCTGCCGCGAATCCCTGTCCATCTTTGCCAAGCAGAGTAACAACTTTCGGATTTTACTGGCTCTAGCCTGCAGACCTTCTGGCCGGAACTGAATGAGATAGTTCAAGAAACTTCGAACATCGGATCGGTACATTTTTAACGTGGATGGTGCCAAACAACGTTCTTCACATTGACCGTACCACTCAGACGCACGTCTGTAGTTATCCAGAGAACACAGTCCTTCATCGGCCTTGCCCTCTGACATATAGCGGAGGAATTTCCGTACTCGGGATAGACTGGTGCGACAATTGTCAATTCGTTTAACTGAAGGGTTTCTACCCGTAGCAAAGTGCTCATATTCAGTCAAAATTACATTTCTCCAACCTTGAATTCCGGAATCCACACCGCCGCCTTCATCGCTCTCGCTCTCCGTGGAAGTCGCCTCCGCGCAGCCTCGCTCCCTCGGTTCCGAGCGTGGTTCACCACCGATCTGGCTGGTTGACTGCACCGGCCCAGTCGCCACCGCCTGCTCACTCTCGTCCAACAGCTGCTGATCCACGCACAACTCACTTCCCACACACTGGAAATACACAGGGTTCTCCCAGGGCTCCAGCCGCGGTGCAACATCGTTGTTAGGCTGCGTACACTTCCATGATCCGGGCCGCTGTTTCTCGGCTGAAAGCCGGCAAGATTGCATAGCACACTTCCATTTAATAGTACCAGGCTTAAGTGCATGGACAGACTTGAAATGCCGGTCTATCCGCGCGATATTCAGCTTGGAACAAAGCCCACAGTCACGTCTTAGTCTGCCGCTCATAGCTTCTCTCTCTCTCCTGCCTTCCCGAGTGGGAGTGTGTGTGTGTCTCTCTTGGTGTGCTCCACCACATTAAAACCTAACCCTAATTCTAACCTAAACCCTTACCCTAAACCCTAACCTTAATCCTAATCCTAACCCTAACTTTAACCCATACCCTTACCCTAATTCTAACCTATACCCTTACCCTAAACCTAACCTTAACCATAATCCTAATCCTAACCCTAACTCTAATTGTTCTTAACACTTAACCCTCAAGAAATAGCATTTGACCTTGTGAGGACAAACAAAATGTCCCCAGTTGATCAAATGTTTGTTCTATTACACACACACACACACACACACACACACACACACACACACACACACACACACACACACACACACACACACACACACACACACACACACACACACACACACACACACACACACACACACACACACCACTATACTGCAGGGTGTTCTCCCATAAAAATATGAATTCATATATCCACTCAACAAAAGAAATCTGGCAGAAAAACAATAGTCCAAACCCCATGTCTCTACCATATAAGTTACAGATGATTTACTCTGAGAATTTAGCATGTTTAGAGTGAAGGGAATGTTGTCACAGGCATGATCAACAAGTGGTCACTGCTCAACTCTGTGGCGCTGCTACGCGGCAAAACACTGCTAACTTTTTGTTATTTTTGTACTTGTGGTGCAGTGGTCTAAGACACTGCATCTCAGTGCAGGAGTCGTCCCTGGTTTGAATCCAGGCTGCATCACATCTGGCCTTGATTGGGAGTCACATAGAGCAGCACACAATTGGCCCAGCGTTGTCCGGATGTGGCTGTCATTGTAAATAAGAATTTGTTCTTAACTGACTTGCCTAGTTAAATAAAAACCTTTGAACTTTTTGAACCTTTCAACTGATAAGTTCACTGTGGCTGCAGGTTCATTAGTGAAAACATGGGCTTTTCTAAATTAAATCTGCTGAAAACAAAACTAAATAGAGACTAAATATATATTTGTTTACAAAGCTAACAGACTGAATTTTAATATCCACCCCCCGCGAAGACAATCTGTTCCTGTTCCCATTGTGTATTTCTGAGACTTTCCCTTTAAATCTCCATAGAAACGGCCCCTCTCAACGTAGATTGATCGCCAACATAGGCAATGAAGCCAAGGATCTCAAGGTGAAAATGAGGAAGCTATCAAGTTGATTTTGATTGGTCTAACCAGCAGAAACATCTCCAACTGGTACCGTTTCACAACACCAAATATGGAAGGGATACAACCGAGAGAGGCGCAGTGTAACCTAGCAACGGTCACAGCAAATTAAAGTTCTTATTTCATCAACACTGTCAAGTACAAGTATATTAAGGTTATAATGTTTTTGAGAATTATCGAGTGATTGATTCTATGTTATTCATAATGTCATAGGGCAAAGAAAATTACGTTTTGACATTCATTTCGTAGCACACTCTTGACTTGCCCCATTTTTCTCTATATGTTTACTGCCCTACAAAGGCAAAGTGCAGTAACTACGTAATTTTTCTGTCTAGTCAGACAGCCATTTATGATACTCTATGATATATTCTGATCAACTGGCTTGTTCTTGTGTCAGGCAGCTAAATATATCAGATAATATACACACAGCCCTCCCCACACACTGCTCCCCTCTCCTCCCTCCCCCTCTCCCCACTCCGCCCTCCCTCTCTTGCATCTCCTCCCCCTCGCCCCTCTCCCCTCTCGCCTCCCCTCCCCTCTCCTCCCTCTCCCCACTCCGCCCTCCCCCTCTTGCCTCTCCTCCCCCTCTCCCCTCTCGCGTCCCCTCCCCTCTCGCCTCCCCTCTCCCCTCTCCCCCACACACCGCTCTCCTCTAGACTCCCCAGGAGTCCTTCCCTGACAGTTCTGTCCTGTGCTTTGCGATCTATCTCAGGGAGCTCGTCAACACCCAGTGCAACTACTCTTTACTGCTGACTGCACCTGCACAGCATCACTGGGACACACGGCTGCTGCCTGCTACTGAGGGGGCTTTGGCACTGAAAGCTAAAGAGGTTAAGGAGGACATTTCTTTGAGGGAATAAGCCCTAGAACTGCAGTGGCAGGCAGGGAGGGAGAGATGACAATTCTGCCACGTGTTGGGGCTAAATGTTTTGTTGAAGGACGATGGAGACTGGGGAGTTTAGTGTAGTGAGTTAACTATCTGGTAAAGGACTGGGGAGTTTAGTGTAGTGAGTTAACTATCTGGTAAAGGACTGGGGAGTTTAGTGTAGTGAATTAACTATCTGGTAATGGACTGGGGAGTTTAGTGTAGTGAGTTAACTATCTGGTAAATGACTGGGGAGTTTAATGTAGTGAGTTAACTATCTGGTAAAGGATTGGTGAGTTTAGTGTAGTGAGTTAACTATCTGGTAGACTGGGGAGTTTAGTGTAGTGAGTTAACTATCTGTAAAGGACTGGGGAGTTTAGTGTAGTGAGTTAACTATCTGGTAAAGGACTGGGGAGTTTAGTGTAGTGAGTTAACTATCTGGTAAAGGACTGGGGAGTTTAGTGTAGTGAGTTAGCTGTCTGTGGTAATAGTGTGTCCACAGTAAATGAGAGGTGAGGTCGGGAGAGGTTGCTTTAGCTAAATGGAATTTGCGGTGAAGATGTCATTTGGGTTAGAGGGTAAGAGTTTAGAGTGTGGTCACCCAACCTGGTTGTAGAGAGCTGTGAGTTATGCAGGCTTTTGTTCAAGCCAAGCGTTAACACTCCTAGTTCTGACTGTGAGATTCAGATTCCTCTCTTCACAGTGGGGAGGGATGGATGGGGACAGTGGGGAGGGCTGGATGGGGACAGTGGGGAGGGCTGGATGGGGACAGTGGGGAGGGCTGGGGACTATTCCGAAACCTTCCATAACTAAGCCATCATCTACAGAGAGATGAACCAGGAGAAGAGTCGGCTAAGCAAGCTGGTCCTGGGGCTCTGTTCAGGGCGTGACAGGGGGGGGTTTCTAGTTTAGATTTTGTATGTTATGTTCTAGTTTTGTATTTCTATGTTGGGTTTTTGTTTGGGATGATCTCCAATTAGAGGCAGCTGGTCATCGTTGTCTCTAATTGGAGATCATACCTAAGTAGGTGTTTTTCCCACCTGGGTTTGTGGGAGATTGTTTTTGAGTATGTGTATGTTAACTCTTTGTCACGGTTTGTTGTTTTTGTTTATTTTGTATGTATTGCATAGTTTCACAGTTCAATAAAATATGTGGAACGATAATCACGCTGCACTTTGGTTCGCTTCATCCTACGACAATCATGACAAGAATACATGACCACTTGTGATTGACGCAAAATTAAGGAAAGCTTTGACTATGTACAGACTCAGTGAGCATAGCCTTGCTATTGAGAAACTCCCATATCTATTGGGTGAAATACCACAGTGAGCCATCACAGCAGCAATATTTGTGACCTGTTGCCACAAGAAAAGGGCAACCAGTGAAGAACAAACACCATTGTAAATACAATCCATATTTATGTTTATTTATTTTCACTTTTGTACTTTAACTATTTGCACATCGTTACAACACTGTATATAGACATAATATGACATTTGAAATGTCTCTATTCCTTTTGAACTTTTGTAAGTGTAATATTTACTGTAAAAATAATTGGGGGGTTTATTTCACTTTTGGTTATTATCTATTTAACTTGCTTTTGAAATGTAAACATGTGTTTCCAATGCCAATAAAGCCATTTGAATTGAATTGAGAGAGAGAGAGATTATCAGATGTAGATAACATGGGCCAGTTCCTTTTTCCTTTCACTGTGAGGTCATAACCGTGTGCTGTCCTCCTATTACATCACTGTGAGGTCATAACCATGTGCTTTTCTCTTATTACATCACTGTGAAGTCATAACCATGTGCTTTCCTCTTATTACATCACTGTGAGGTCATAACCATGTGCTTTCCTCTTATTACATCACTGTGAGGTCATAACCATGTGCTTTCCTCTTATTACATCACTGTGAAGTCATAACCATGTGCTTTCCTCTTATTTCATCACTGTGAAGTCAGAACATAACCATGTTCTTTCCTCTTATTACATCACTGTGAGGTCATAAACATGTGCTTTCCTCTTATTACATCACTATAAGGTCATCACCATGTGCTTTCCTCTTATTACATCACTGTGAGAGAGATAGAAAGAGGAGATAGATGGAAGAGGTAGAGATGAGTTGATGAGCTGATTGAAAGGAAGGAGGAGAGGGGTGTGGGATGATGAGAAATAGACAGAAGATGATGGTTCTATACGAAGGGGCCCAACAACATGATGGTTCTATACCAAGGAGCCAAACAACATGATGGTTCTATACCAAGGAGCCAAACAACATGATGGTTCTATACCAAGGAGCCAAACAACATGATGGTTCTATACCAAGGAGCTAAACAACATGATGGTTCTATACCAAGGGACCCAACAACATGATGGTTCTATACCAAGGGACCGAACAACATGATGGTTCTATACCAAGGAGCCTAACAACATGATGGTTCTATACCAAGGAGCTAAACAACATGATGGTTCTATACCAAGGAGCTAAATAACATGATGGTTCTATACCAAGGGACCGAAAAACATGATGGTTCTATACCAAGGGACCCAACAACATGATGGTTCTATACCAAGGGACCCAACAACATGATGGTTCTATACCAAGGAGCTAAACAACATGATGGTTCTATACCAAGGAGCAAAACAACATGATGGTTCTATACCAAGGAGCTAAACAACATGATGGTTCTATACCAAGGGACCCAACAACATGATGGTTCTATACCAAGGAGCCAAACAACATGATGGTTCTATACCAAGGGACCGAAAAACATGATGGTTCTATACCAAGGGACCCAACAACATGATGGTTCTATACCAAGGGACCCAACAACATGATGGTTCTATACCAAGGAGCTAAACAACATGATGGTTCTATACCAAGGAGCTAAACAACATGATGGTTCTATACCAAGCGACCAAACAACATGATGGTTCTATACCAAGGGACCCAACAACATGATGGTTCTATACCAAGGGACCCAACAACATGATGGTTCTATACCAAGGAGCTAAACAACATGATGGTTCTATACCAAGGAGCTAAACAACATGATGGTTCTATACCAAGGGACCGAACAACATGATGGTTCTATACCAAGGAGCCAAACAACATGATGGTTCTATACCAAGGAGGTAAACAAAATGATGGTTCTATACCAAGGGACCCAACAACATGATGGTTCTATACCAAGGGACCCAACAACATGATGGTTCTATACCAAGGGACCCAACAACATGATGGTTCTATACCAAGGGACCGAACAACATGATGGTTCTATACCAAGGGCCCAAACAACATGATGGTTCTATACCAAGGACCTAAACAACATGATGGTTCTATACCAAGGGACCAAACAACATGATGGTTCTATACCAAGGAGCCAAACAACATGATGTTTCTATACCAAGGGACCAAACAACATGATGGTTCTATACCAAGGGACCCAACAACATGATGGTTCTATACCAAGGGCCCAAACAACATGATGGTTCTATACCAAGGGACCAAACAACATGATGGTTCTATACCAAGGGACCAAACAACATGATGGTTCTATACCAAGGGACCAAACAACATGATGGTTCTATACCAAGGGACCAAACAACATGATGGTTCTCTACCAAGGGACCAAACAACATGATGGTTCTATACCAAGGGACCAAACAACATGATGGTTCTATACCAAGGGACCAAACAACATGATGGTTCTATACCAAGGGACCAAACAACATGATGGTTCTATACCAAGGGACCAAACAACATGATGGTTCTATACCAAGGGACCCAACAACATGATGGTTTTATACCAAGGGACCCAACAACATGATGGTTCTATACCAAGGGACCGAACAACATGATGGTTCAATACCAAGGGACCCAACAACATGATGGTTCTATACCAAGGGGCCCAACAACATGATGGTTCTATACCAAGGAGCCCAACAAAATGATGGTTCTATACCAAGGGACCCAACAACATGATGGTTCTATACCAAGGGACCAAACAACATGATGGTTCTATACCAAGGAGCTAAACAACATGATGGTTCTATACCAAGGAGCTAAACAACATGATGGTTCTATACCAAGGGACCCAACAACATGATGGTTCTATACCAAGGGACCCAACAACATGATGGTTCTATACCAAGGGACCCAACAACATGATGGCTCTATACCAAGGGACCAAACAACATGATGGTTCTATACCAAGGAGCTAAACAACATGATGGTTCTATACCAAGGGACCAAACAACATGATTGTTCTATACCAAGGGACCAAACAACATGATGGTTCTATACCAAGGGCCCAAACAACATGATGGTTCTATACCAAGGAGCCAAACAACATGATGGTTCTATACCAAGGGACCCAACAACATGATGGTTCTATACCAAGGGACCCAACAACATGATGGTTCTATACCAAGGAGCCCAACAACATGATGGTTTTATACCAAGGAGCCAAACAACATGATGGTTCTATACCAAGGGACCCAACAACATGATGGTTCTATACCAAGGGACCGAACAACATGATGGTTCTATACCAAGGGACCAAACAACATGATGGTTCTATACCAAGGGACCAAACAACATGATGGTTCTATACCAAGGAGCTAAATAACATGATGGTTCTATACCAAGGAGCTAAACAACATGATGGTTCTATACCAAGGGACCAAACAACATGATGGTTCTATGCCAAGGGATCGAACAACATAATGGTTCTATACCAAGGAGCCCAAGAACATGATGGTTCTATACCAAGGGACCAAACAACATGATGGTTCTATACCAAGGAGCCAAACAACATGATGGTTCTATACCAAGGGACCAAACAACATGATGGTTCTTTACCAAGGGACCCAACAACATGATGGTTCTATACCAAGGAGCCCAACAACATGATGGTTCTATACCAAGGGACCAAACAATGTGATGGTTCTATACCAAGGGGCCCAACAACATGATGGTTCTATACCAAGGGACCCAACAACATGATGGTTCTATACCAAGGGACCCAACAACATGATGGTTCTATACCAAGGGACCCAACAACATGATGGTTCTATACCAAGGGACCCAACAACATGATGGTTCTATACCAAGGAGCCCAACAACATGATGGTTCTATACCAAGGGACCGAACATCATGATGGTTCTATACCAAGGGACCAAACAACATGATGGTTCTATACCAAGGGACCCAACAACATGATGGTTCTATACCAAGGGAACTAACAACATGATGGTTCTATACCAAGGGACCCAACAACATGATGGTTCTATACCAAGCGACCAAACAACATGATGGTTCTATACCAAGGAGCTAAACAACATGATGGTTCTATACCAAGGGACCCAACAACATGATGGTTCTATACCAAGGAGGTAAACAACATGATGGTTCTATACCAAGGAGCTAAACAACATGATGGTTCTATACCAAGGGACCAAACAACATGATGGTTCTATACCAAGGGACCCAACAACATGATGGTTCTATACCAAGGAACCTAACAACATGATGGTTCTATACCAAGGAGCCAAACAACATGATGGTTCTATACCAAGGAGGTAAACAACATGATGGTTCTATACCAAGGAGCTAAACAACATGATGGTTCTATACCAAGGAGCCAAACAACATGATGGTTCTATACCAAGGGACCAAACAACATGATGGTTCTATACCAAGGGACCAAACAACATGATGGTTCTATACCAAGGGACCCAACAACATGATGGTTCTATACCAAGGAGCTAAACAACATGATGGTTCTATACCAAGGAGCAAAACAACATGATGGTTCTATACCAAGGAGCCAAACAACATGATGGTTCTATACCAAGGAGCCCAACAACATGATGGTTCTATACCAAGGGACCAAACAACATGATGGTTCTATACCAAGGGACCAAACAACATGATGGTTCTATACCAAGGGGCCCAACAACATGATGGTTCTATACCAAGGGACCAAACAACATGATGGTTCTATACCAAGGAGCTAAACAACATGATGGTTCTATACCAAGGGACCCAACAACATGATGGTTCTATACCAAGGAGCTAAACAACATGATGGTTCTATACCAAGGAGCTAAACAACATGATGGTTCTATACCAAGGGACCCAACAACATGATGGTTCTATACCAAGGAGCTAAACAACATGATGGTTCTATACCAAGGAGCCAAACAACATGATGGTTCTATACCAAGGGACCCAACAACATGATGGTTCTATACCAAGGGACCAAACAACATGATGGTTCTATACCAAGGGACCGAACAACATGATGGTTCTATACCAAGGGACCCAACAACATGATGGTTCTATACCAAGGGGCCCAACAACATGATGGTTCTATACCAAGGGACCCAACAACATGATGGTTCTATACCAAGGGACCAAACAACATGATGGTTCTATACCAAGGGACCAAACAACATGATGGTTCTCTACCAAGGGACCAAACAACATGATGGTTCTATACCAAGGGACCAAACAACATGATGGTTCTATACCAAGGGACCCAACAACATGATGGTTCTATACCAAGGGGCCCAACAACATGATGGTTCTATACCAAGGAGCTAAACAACATGATGGTTCTATACCAAGGAGCTAAACAACATTATGGTTCTATACCAAGGAGCCCAACAACATGATGGTTCTATACCAAGGGACCCAACAACATGATGGTTCTATACCAAGGAGCTAAACAACATGATGGTTCTATACCAAGGGACCGAACAACATGATGGTTCTATACCAAGGGACCCAACAACATGATGGTTCTATACCAAGGAGCTAAACAACATGATGGTTCTATACCAAGGGACCAAACAACATGATGGTTCAATACCAAGGGCCCCAACAACATGATGGTTCTATACCAAGGGACCCAACAACATGATGGTTCTATACCAAGGGACCAAACAACATGATGGTTCTATACCAAGGAGCTAAACAACATGATGGTTCTATACCAAGGAGCAAAACAACATGATGGTTCTATACCAAGGAGCTAAACAACATGATGGTTCTATACCAAGGAGCTAAACAACATGATGGTTCTATACCAAGGGACCCAACAACATGATGGTTCTATACCAAGGAGCTAAACAACATGATGGTTCTATACCAAGGAGCTAAATAACATGATGGTTCTATACCAAGGGACCCAACAACATGATGGTTCTATACCAAGGAGCCAAACAACATGATGGTTCTATACCAAGGAGCTAAACAACATGATGGTTCTATACCAAGGAGCTAAACAACATGATGGTTCTATACCAAGGGACCCAACAACATGATGGTTCTATACCAAGGGACCCAACAACATGATGGTTCTATACCAAGGGACCAAACAACATGATGGTTCTATACCAAGGGACCAAACAACATGATGGTTCTATACCAAGGGACCAAACAACATGATGGTTCTATACCAAGGGACCCAACAACATGATGGTTCTATACCAAGGAGCTAAACAACATGATGGTTCTATACCAAGGAGCTAAACAACATGATGGTTCTATACCAAGCGACCAAACAACATGATGGTTCTATACCAAGGAGCCAAACAACATGATGGTTCTATACCAAGGGACCAAACAACATGATGGTTCTATACCAAGGGACCAAACAACATGATGGTTTTATACCAAGGGACCAAACAACATGATGGTTCTATACCAAGGAGCTAAACAACATGATGGTTCTATACCAAGGAGCTAAACAACATGATGGTTCTATACCAAGCGACCAAACAACATGATGGTTCTATACCAAGGAGCTAAACAACATGATGGTTCTATACCAAGGGACCAAACAACATGATGGTTCTATACCAAGGAGGTAAACAACATGATGGTTCTATACCAAGGAGCTAAACAACATGATGGTTCTATACCAAGGGGCCCAACAACATGATGGTTCTATACCAAGGAGCTAAACAACATGATGGTTCTATACCAAGGGACCCAACAACATGATGGTTCTATACCAAGGAGCTAAACAACATGATGGTTCTATACCAAGGAGCCAAACAACATGATGGTTCTATACCAAGGAGCCCAACAACATGATGGTTCTATACCAAGGGACCAAACAACATGATGGTTCTATACCAAGGAGCTAAACAACATGATGGTTCTATACCAAGCGACCAAACAACATGATGGTTCTATACCAAGGGACCCAACAACATGATGGTTCTATACCAAGGAGCCAAACAACATGATGGTTCTATACCAAGGAGCTAAACAACATGATGGTTCTATACCAAGGAGCCAAACAACATGATGGTTCTATACCAAGGAGCCAAACAACATGATGGTTCTATACCAAGGAGCCCAACAACATGATGGTTCTATACCAAGGAGCTAAACAACATGATGGTTCTATACCAAGGAGCTAAACAACATGATGGTTCTATACCAAGGGACCCAACAACATGATGGTTCTATACCAAGGGACCAAACAACATGATGGTTCTATACCAAGGGACCAAACAACATGATGGTTCTATACCAAGGAGCTAAACAACATGATGGTTCTATACCAAGCGACCAAACAACATGATGGTTCTATACCAAGGAGCTAAACAACATGATGGTTCTATACCAAGGAGCTAAACAACATGATGGTTCTATACCAAGGGGCCCAACAACATGATGGTTCTATACCAAGGAGCTAAACAACATGATGGTTCTATACCAAGGGACCCAACAACATGATGGTTCTATACCAAGGAGCTAAACAACATGATGGTTCTATACCAAGGAGCCAAACAACATGATGGTTCTATACCAAGGAGCCCAACAACATGATGGTTCTATACCAAGGGACCAAACAACATGATGGTTCTATACCAAGGAGCTAAACAACATGATGGTTCTATACCAAGGAGCCCAACAACATGATGGTTCTATACCAAGGGACCGAACAACATGATGGTTCTATACCAAGGAGCTAAACAACATGATGGTTCTATACCAAGGAGCCCAACAACATGATGGTTCTATACCAAGCGACCAAACAACATGATGGTTCTATACCAAGGAGCCAAACAACATGATGGTTCTATACCAAGGGACCAAACAACATGATGGTTCTATACCAAGGAGCTAAACAACATGATGGTTCTATACCAAGCGACCAAACAACATGATGGTTCTATACCAAGGAGCCAAACAACATGATGGTTCTATACCAAGCGACCAAACAACATGATGGTTCTATACCAAGGAGCTAAACAACATGATGGTTCTATACCAAGCGACCAAACAACATGATGGTTCTATACCAAACAATATGATTCAAGTTTTAGTTGTAATATCACATGCACAAGTACAGTGAAATGCTTTTGTTGCACGATCTAAACCCAACAATGTTATAATCAATATCAATGTAGTACTAAAAAGAACATAAGGTAGAACAAAGATATAAAAATAAGAAAGAAGAACACGAGAAGTAAGATTGCAACAGTCGTCGTACGTCATGGACCAAGGGGCAGCGGGTTGAGTGCTCATCTTAACTTTATTAGAACACGTAACAAACAAAACAAGAAAACGATCGAACGACCAGTGTTGCAGGCTAACACACAGCAGTACAACAACAACTTCCCACAAAGGGACAGGTAAAACTGGGCTACCTAAGTATGACTCTCAATCAGCAACAATGATGTACAGCTGTTCCTGATTGAGAGCCGTACCAGGCCAACACAAAGAAATACACAACATAGAAAACCATAGAAATACAAAACAAGAACATTACCCAAAAACCCTGGAACACATAAATCAAACACCCCTCTTACATAAATACATATCCCATTAAACCCCGAACCACATAAAACAAATACCCCCTGCCACGTCCTGACCAAACTACAATAACCAATAACCCCTTATACTGGTCAGGACGTGACAAAGACGCTATATGCAGAGTCAGTTCCAATACTATATTTACGATGTGCAGGGATGTTGGAGTGATGGAGGTAGATATGTATAGGTGTAAGATGACTAGGCATTAGGATATATGATTAACAGAGTAAGTGATGATTGTATGTAAGTGTGCGTGCCTGTGTGTAGAGTCAGTATAATGTGTGTACATGTTAGCTCGGCCCCAGTGACGTACTGGGCCGTCCGCACCACCATCTGTAGCGCCATGCGATCGAGTGATGCAGCCAAGTCAAGGTGCTCTCTATGGTGCAGCTGTAAGGCAATTTTTGGAGCCTCCAAAGAGGCTGAACATTTTAATCTCTCAAAATAATTTACAGGACACTTGGATATTACTATTCCCAACTACAGAAGACTGGTCCTTTTTTTCTCCAAGTCAGAAGTTCATGAATTGACTACATTTTTATTTCCAAAAATTCGCTCAACAATTTACTGGATGAAAAAATGCATGATTTAGTGACATGGGATCATTTTGCGGTATCATGCTTAATTACACCAATAGAAAATACATTTAGCCGCATCATTTGGAGAATGAACAGAGCACATCTTCTGGACCCGAAATGTATTAAATATGTAAACACACAGGACAGAGGAAAGCCGACCCCCCGATATGACCTGGGATGCCTTTAAGGCATACATTAGGAGATAGATAATAACATACTCAGCAAAAGTTACATTTGACTAAGAAATTACAATTCAAGAAAAATAAATCACTATCTTACAAAAAGTCCATAAAAACCTTTACAACTTAAAGAAAAATATATATTTCGGAATTTAAGCAGGAATACAATATTTTACTTCTGGAGAGAGCCAACAACTACAGGTTAAACTCAAATAAAGCATACTACTTAATGGCAAATAAACCTGGTAAGTATTTCGCAGCTCTCACAAAATGAATACACACTATACCAGTTATCATTTTTAAAGATAAAGATACAAAAGCGGTAATTAGAAACAACAACGTGATTAATGACAAATGTAAAAGCTTCTATGAAAATCGATATAAATCAGACTTAAACAACAGTTGGATGGATGCTATAGCCTTATTAGACTCAACAACTCTGAAGCAACTATCAAAAATTAATCAAATTAACGTGGAAAAAACTAAATATTGGCAATAAGAAAAAGAATAACTCATGATCTACAGAAATCTTTTAAGTGGACCACCAAAAATATTAAATAATTAGGATGCTTAATACGTGAAAACAAACAACAAATATATAACATAACTTTAAAAATATATAAGATATCTTTATTCCATTTCTCAACCATATAAAAGCAGATCTAATAAAATGGAATAATCTGCCCATAAATCTTACAGGTGGATTAAACGTCTTTAGAATGGCATGGCTGCCAAAGCTTGTGTACTTATTTTCAGTAATAACAATTACAACCAATTACAAAGACATTATTTAAAAAGTATACTCAGTCATAACAAACTTTATGTTGGCAAATAAAATTCATACAATAAAAAGAGAAGTATTACATCTTTCTAAGTCTGAGGATAGTTTTAACATCCACTCTCATCCACTCTCTATAGTTAAAGAGGAACAATGGGTACATATTGAATATGCGCATGCTCATCCCCAGAATCTTTTCTACATTGTAGAATAATAGTGAAGACATCAAAACTATGAAATAACACATATGGAATCATGTAGTAACAAAAAAAGTGTTAAACAAATCAAAATATATTTTCTATTTGAGGTTCTTCAAAGTAGCCACCGTTTGCCTTGATGACAGCTTTGCACACTCTTGGCATTCTCTCAACCAGATTCATGAGTTAGTCACCTGGAATGCATTTCAATTAACAGGTGTGCCTTGTTAAAAGTTCATTTGTGGAATTTCTTAACGTGTTTAAGACAATCAGTTGTGTTGTGACAAGGTAGGGATGGTATACAGAAGATAGACCTATTTGGTTAACGACGAAGTCCATATTTTGTCAAGAACAGCTCAAATAAGCAAAGAGAAACGACAGTCCATCATTACTTTAAGACGTGAAGGTCAGTCAATACAGAACATTTCAAGAACTGAAAGTTTCTTCAAGTGCAGTTGCAAAACCATCAAGTGCTATGATGACACTGGCTCTCATGGGGACCACCACAGGAAAGGAAGACCCAGAGTTCATTAGAGTTACCAGCCTCAGAAATTGCAGCCCAAATAAGTGCTTCACAGAGTAACAGACACATCTCAACATCAACTGTTCAGAGGAGACTGCATGAATCACTACTAAAGGACCCCAATAATAAGAAGAGACTTGCTTGGACCAAGAAACATGAGCAATGGACATTAGACCGATGGAAATCTGTCATTTGGTCTGATGAGTCCAAATCTGAGATTTTTGGTTCCAACCGCAGTGTGTTTGTGAGACGCAGAGTAGGTGAACGGATGATCTCCGCATTTGTGGTTCCCACTGGGAAGCTTGGAGGAGGAGGTGTGATGGTGTGGGGGTGCTTTGCTGGTGACACTGTCTGTGATTTATTTAGAATTCAAGGCACACTTCACCAGCATGGCTACCACAGCATTCTGCAGTGATATGCCATCCCATCTGGTTTGTGCTTAGTGGGACTATTATTTGTTTTTCAACAGGACAATGACCCAACACACCTCCAGGCTGTGTAAGGGCTATTTGACCAAGAAGGAGAGGGATGGAGTGCTGCATCAGATGACCTGGCCTCCACAATCACCCAACCTCAACCCATTTGAGATGGTTTGGGATGAGTTGGACCGCAGAGTGAAGGAAAGGCAGCCAACAAGTGCTCAGCATATCTGGGAACTCCTTCAAGACTGTTGGAAAAGCAGGAGTGGGTCTAGGGTGTTTGGGATGATGCATTTCATTTCATGAATACAGTTGTGAGTGCTGCAGGGCAGTAGTCATAGTAACATAAAGCCTTAGAGTTGTTGGGAACAGGTATGATGGTGGTCAGTTTAAAACATGTGGAGATTACAGACTGGGACAAGGAGACGTTGAAAAAGACCTTGAATACGCCTGCCAAATGATCTGCTCGTGCTCTGAGAACGCGCCCTGGAACACCGTCCGGCCCCGTGGACGGGTCTATGCCATGGAGCCAAACAACAGTGCCTAGTGTTAACTGAATACAGTGTGTTACATGAAGAGTTAACAGCACAAACTTGGCCTAAGTGACAATATAGATCCTTTCACTCACTGTCAACGTCTTCATTTGCAGGTCTGTCAGTAGCGCTGGCGTGCTTCATTAGCCTAGTGCTCATATTATGAGGCCAGTCACATGTCTCCCTCTCTCTCTCTCTCTTTCTCCATTTCCGTATGTATATCAATACAAGTAACTAGCTGTGGGGCCTAACATATGACCATTATGTCATTAATTAATGCGTGTTAGAGTTTGTGCTGGTGTGATACCGCGCTCTCCCCTTCCAAATTCCACCAACACCACCCTGAATATTAACTGCAGGGAGGACACACTCAAGTCTGTACAAACACACACAATCACACACAACAGGACATATAAATGATTAGACATCTTATTCTTGTAAGGGTGCGTGCTGGTGGCAGGGAAGTCAGGCGCAGGAGATCCAACTTGGAATAAAACGGAGTAGTTTAATAAACGATCAAAAACTCAGAAAACCAAAATATACAAAATAATACCAGTGGGTACATAACCATCGCACACCAGAACATATCTTCCACAATGCTTACAAACAAACAATCACCGACAAGGACAATGAGGGGGAACAGAGGGTTAAATACACAACATGTAATGAATGGGATTGGAACCAGGTGTGATACAAGACAAGACAAAACCAAAGGAAAATGAAAAGAGGATCAGCGATGGCTAGAAGGTCGGCGACTTCGACCGCTGAACGCTGCCCGAACAAGGAGAGGGACCAACTTCGGCTGAAGTCGTGACAATTCTTGATTTACTGCCTCCTTCACCTCCCTCTAAACTCCCCACTGGCCTCTCCTCCACCTCCCTCTAAACTCCCCACTGGCCTCTCCTCCACCTCCCTCTAAACTCCCCACTGTCCTCTCCTCCACCTCCCTCTAAACTCCCCACTGTCCTCTCCTCCACGTCCCTCTAAACTCCCCACTGTCCTCTCCTCCACCTCCCTCTAAACTTCCCACTGTCCTATCCTCCACCTCCTTCTAAACTCCCCACTGTCCTCTCCTCCACCTCCCTCTAAACTCCCCACTGTCCTCTCCTCCACCTCCCTCTAAACTCCCCACTGTCCTATCCTCCACCTCCCTCTAAACTCCCCACTGTCCTCTCCTCCACCACCCTCTAAACTCCCCACTGTCCTCTCCTCCACCTCCCCCTCCTCCTACTTCTGCCCCGTCTCCCGTCGTCCTCCTACGTCTCCACCTCCTTCTCCTCCCATTAAGCAACGTCACACGGCTCCTAAACTCCTTTCATACTCTCCATCCCTCTCTCATCCATCTTCCCCTCCTCCATCTGCTCCTCCCTCTCCTTTCCACGCGGGACACTATCTATCTTTCATTCCCCATCTTACTTACGTATTCCCCCTGAAGTGTGCACACACACACACACACACACACACACACACACACAGTCATCTGTCAGCGGTGTCAGCTCGGATGGGAACAAGCACCCCCTCTTCTCCCTCCTCTCCACCTTCTCCATCTTCTCCATCTCCTCCCTCCTCTCCACCTCCTCCCCTCTCCTCCCCCCTCTTGTCACCCCCACTTCTCCAGACAGTACCTCAAGGAAGGAAGGAAGGAAGGAAGGAAGGAAGGAAGGAAGGAAGGAAGGAAGGAAGGAAGGAAGGAAGGAAGGAAGGAAGGAAGGAAGGAAGGAAGGAAGGAAGGAAGGAAGGAAGGAAGGAAGGAAGGAAGGAAGGAAGGAAGGAGTCTGATGTTATAGTGATGGAGACTGGAGAGAGGCCATAGAAGATACTGTCTCCAGTTGTTATTGTTGTTGTTGTTGTTTATTTATCTGATATCTAATATTATTTTTCATATCAAATAGTTATGCAATTTTAATAGTAATGCCCCTCTGTCTCCCTCTCTCATTCCGAATTTCATAATTGATGAAATGTAGACAGATATGAAGGAGTGAGACAGGATGTGAACCTCTGTCATGAAGGGGTAGAGGGACGTCTAGTCTGGAGAGCTAGCAGTAGGCCAGACACCACCACAACACTCTCAGAGTTGTCTGGTACAACTTCAAGAGGAATTTCAACTTGTGATATTTTTTTTATCTTCCCCAAGTTTCTCTACCCCCTCTTCTCATCATAAATTGATGTTTCCCTTTAGTTTGGTTTGACTATTTACATAGTCAATGGAGATATGTATTTCAGTATTTTCTTCTCTTGCTGCATCCTACATAGAGCCTTATGGGGCCTGGTCAAAAGTAGTGCACTATATACTGTAGGGAATATGGTGCCATTTGGGGTGCAGACTTTCTGTGGCTTGGGAAGCATTTAAGAGACTCAGCCCAAAAGGAGAGAGGGAGAGAAGGAGAGAGGGAGAGAAGAGAAATCCTGTGGGTGAGAGATATCTGTGTGCCACCATTGTAGCACTGGTATCAGAGATGTTTCCTTTCTTGTCTGGGGGTACCGGGTTCCCAGCTAGCCCACTTGGTTCCTTGGAAGTTGTAGGAACTTATGTTTTTGGTTTCACATTGGTTGTGGGAACGAATCCATATGTTTCCTGAACGGAACAATATATTACTGAAGCATATATATTTTTTTATTACATTTTTTATTATAATTTTTTCGTGATATCCAATTAAGAGCTTGTCTCATCGCTGCAACTCCCCAATGGGCTCAGGAGGAGCAAACGTCGAGTCATGTGTCCTCCGAAACATGACCAGACAAAACGTTCTTCTTAACACCCACCCGCCAGCCACATCAATGTGTCAGAGGAAACATCATTCAACTGATGACCAAAGTCAGCCTGCAGGTACCCGTCCACGACAAGAGCGCGATGAGCCAAGTAAAGCCCCCCCCCGTCCAAACCCTCCCCTAATCCGGACCAAGCTGGGCCAATTGTGCACCGCCCTATGGGACTCCCGGTCACGGCCTGTTGTGACACAGCCTGGGATCGAACCCGGGTCTGTAGAGACGCCTCAAGCACTGTGATGCAGTGCCTCAGAGCGCTGCGCCGCTAAACCTTTTTTAAACGTTGTGAGAACAGAAGTGAATATGTCACCTGTTCTGGGAAGGTTTATTTTTGGGTTGCAGGGAGATTCTGAGAATCTTTTACTCTGGTTCCCTAGAGGTTTTCCTGGGAGGTTTTATCAATGCTCTAAGAATGGAAAGTATTGGTTATTTAGAGGTTTTATTAACCCTTTACACACGTGGGAATTATATGGATAGGGCTAAATATTAAATGTTTCTTACAGAAGAAATATAGAAAAACTAAAAAAGAGAATAAGCATATGCATAAGCATGGTAGTAATTAAAAGGGAACAGTTTGGAGATGATGGGAAATTATGACTAAAGGTCAGGACACAACAGTTCACCTGACACAAGACTGAATCCAAACATTTCACTGTTGATTTTATGTGCTTTTTACATTTACTGTACTTTTTGCGGCATTTGTTGATAACGAAATCTGAAAATACTTTGGATACATTCAGTAACATGATACCAATATTCCTGGAAAATGTGGGTAGGCGCAACATAATACCAAAAAATGACAAGGGTTTGAGTGTCACGACTTCTGCCGAAGTCGGTCCCTCTCCTTGTTCGGGCGGCGTTCGGCGGTCGACGTCACCGGTCTATTAGCCATCGCCGATCCACTTTTCATTTTCCATTTGTTTTGTCTTTGTTTTCTACACACCTGGTTTCTATTCCCCAATTACATGTTCATTATTTAACCCTCTCTTTCCCACATGTTAGTGTGCGTGTTTATTTATTGTTCATGGCGGTACTTGTCGGCTGGTTATGTTTGCCGGGTTATTTTTGAGTGACCGGTATTTTGCCGCACTTTGAGTATTGTCTGTATACTGGTGGAATTAAATACCTTGTACACTCATTTCTGCTCTCCTGCGCCTGATTCACTGCACCAGTTAACCACTGCCTGACATTGAGTGAGAGAACTTACTGGTGTCTCCAAGTGGACACACACTTCTCCAAAGGGATTCTTCAACTATAAGGGGCTTTTTTTGAGCTGTCCTAGCTGTGCCGTTGAGGAACTAGAGCGAGCACACTTGTAGTTGTTTTGGTGGAACACAACCAGCACCCCCACCTTTACACAATTACTGTTGTTTACACATTCCAAAATAGTCCATTGTAAATCACAATCTGGGTCAGGTGGGCATCATTTAAAAGCTTGTTCTACTGCCAACATGACTAGCTAAATTATAAAATATGATATTACAGTTTCAGGCTTTCACGTTGCAATTCAGGGAAATGGATCGTAATTCTGGTGCGCATAGAAATGAGTGCATTCAGGTGCGTGTGCCGCGGCAAATTTTCATCACAGAACAACCCAGGGTATGACACCATGTCATTTTGTAACTGTACATCGAACATAATGATCATAAACATTGGCACAACATGAGTTTTATGATATGGAAATGTGAAATGCGTATATGGGTGTTTGACTTGCTTGTATGACATCAAAGAGGTATTTTTTTACTCCTAAGACAGATATGACACATGGAAATTAATTTCCATAGGCATTATTCATGCAAACACATGTTTTTATTTTTTATTGTGACCCAGCATCAGTGTGATTCAAACCTATTAGTTTCTGTTCTCTATCATGGAATTAGTCCACTGTGCCACCAGGATGGAGCTAGCATGCAAAAAAATATATATCACGCATTGAAAGATGTTAATTTGACCTCATTTTCAAAAGAAACACGCACTCATTAAGATCAAGTGTGGCCAATTAGTGGGCGTGGCCAACACACCTGAACACACAAGACAGAGCGTTTTGTTGAGGCTGAGAAAGGAATGGATTTGTTCTCTGAGGTTTCTTGTGGTTTTTATGGAACATTTTCTCAACGTTCTCAGAACAATTTGACAACATGACTTTAAATAGAACCTTGAGTAAACCTGTAGGAAACGTTACGCTGAAGTACTGAAATACCCACATAAGAATGTTTCTTAACGTTCTCTGAACTATTTGATAACATTTCCATTTTCAAGCCAGTTGGAGAACATTCCTAGAACATTTAAAATGAAATGTAACCATGTTTGAACTTCAAGCAGATGTTCTGTTAAATTATTGAAATACCAAGAAAACAAAGATTTTTTGGTCAGGTTCCTTAAATGTGCTGAGAATGTTCCAAAGCCAAGCAACTATCCAGTAACGTTTCCAGAAAGTTGTGGGAAGATTGTATGCACAATAATCATAGGACAACCACTCTCACACCAAGCTCTAAGAAACATATGGTTCTCAGAACGTTGTGCGCTAGCTGGGTGAATTTAGTGTAACATTGTGAGAACAAATAATTTTTATCCTAATATTTATTTCGTTTTCCCAGAGGCAACTCCCTGTCTGCTGTGGTTTAGCTCAGACAGTTCTAACACACACACACACACACACACACACACACACACACACACACACACACACACACACACACACACACACACACACACACACACACACACCTCATGTCAGGACACAGCTACATCACAGGCGTCCGCTCTTTAATGTCCCTGGCTTTAAATGGCACCCTATTCCCTATATAGGTTACTACTTTAGACCAGATCCCTGTGAGCCCTAATGCACTACATAGGAAATAGGTTGTGGTTTGGAACGTGTCCTTGGAGGAGGAGGAGGCAAAGGCCTTTCCTGATGGAAGCATTACTCACAAACCATTGAGTTCAATATTACCCAGCGCTCTATAACCATTACTCTGTTAGGATGCTGCCATCACCGCCAGACGCTAATTCATTTCATTTCATAATTATGGATCGTGTGGCGGCCAGCGGCGGCCAGGCAGAAAGGTCAGGGTTGGTCTGCTGGTACCGGGACAGAGTGGACACAGTGGACTTCATAAAGGACAGGGAGGAACAGAGATGATAGAGAGACAGATTAACAACAAGGGGTGTGCTGACTCACAAACACAACAGCACTGGTCCTGTTGGGATTCAAATATGCTGGTTGATTTAATAGTGTGAGCAGTGAGTACACACATGGATAGAGAAACACACAACACAATGTATAGCCACGAACACACACACATACACACACAGCCTCCTCTTTCTTTCTTTCTTTCTTTCTTTCTTTCTTTCTTTCTTTCTTTCTTTCTTTCTTTCTTTCTTTCTTTCTTTCTTTCTTTCTTTCTTTCTTTCTTTCTTTCATACCCTGCCTCCCTCTATTTCCTCTAAGCTGCTGTGTTGAATGGATGGGCACACAGCTGATCAAAGCTCAGTCCTTACACTATAAGATCCTTTTTTCCACTTGAGTTTGGCTCGGTTCTTCAGCAGACTCTCACTGGGATTCAAAGCAATGTTTGATTTGCTTGATGCAGATTGACGTACAGTGCTTTCGCAAAGTATTCAGACCCCTTGACATTTTCCCCAACATTTTACGTAACAGCCTTATTCTAAAATGGATTAAATAAATACAAATCCTCAGCAATCTACACACAATACCCCATAATCACAAGGCAGAAACAGGTTTTTAGAAATGTTTGTAAATGTATGAAAAAAAAAAAACAGAAATAACTTATTTACATAAGTTTTCAGACACTTTGCGATGATACTCAAAATTGAGCTCAGGTGCATCCTGTTTCCATTGATCATCCTTGAGATGTTTCCACAACTTGATTGGAGTCCACCTGTGGTAAATTCAATTGATTGGACATAATTTGTAAAAGGACAAACAAACCTGTCTTTAAAAGGTCCCATAGTTGACAGTGCATGTCAGAGCAAAAACAAAGCCATGAGGTCGAAGGAATTGTCCATAGAGCTCCGAGACAGGATTGTATCGAGGCACAGATCTGGGGAAGGGTAACAGACAATTTCTGCAGCATTGAAGGTCCCCAAGAACACAGTGGACTCCATCATTGTTAAATGGAAGAAGTTTGGAACCACCAAGACTTTTCCGAGAGCTAACCGCCCGGCCAAACTGAACAGCCAGGGAGGTGACAGAGCTGTACAGTCGTGGCCAAAAGTTTTGAGAATGACACAAATATTAATTTTCACAAAGTCTGCGGCCTCAGTTTGTATGATGGAAATTTGCATATACTCCAGAATGTTTTGAAGAGTGATCAGATGAATTGCAATTAATTGCAAAGTCCCTCTTTGCCATGCAAATTAACTGAATCCCCCAAAAACATTTCCACTGCATTTCAGCCCTGCCACATTATGTCAGGGATTCTCTCGTTAACACAGGTGTGAGTGTTAACGAGGACAAGGCTGGAGATCACTCTGTCATGCTGATTGAGTTCGAATAACAGACTGGAAGCTTCAAAAGGAGGGTGGTGCTTGGAATCATTGTTCTTCCTCTGTCAAACATGGTTACCTGCAAGGAAACACGTGCCATCATCATTGCTTGCAGAAAAAGGGCTTCAAAGGCAAGGATGTTGCTGCCAGTAAGATTGCACCTAAATCAACCATTTATCGGATCATCAAGAACTTCAAGGAGAGCGGTTCAATTGTTGTGAAGAAGGCTTCAGGGCGCCCAAGAAAGTCCAGCAAGCGCCAGGACCGTCTCCTAAAGTTGATTCAGCTGTGGGATCGGGGCACCACCAGTACAGAGCTTGCTCAGGAATGGCAGCAGGCAGGTGTGAGTGCATCTGGAAGCACAGTGAGTCGAAGACTTTTGGAGGATGGCCTGGTGTCAAGAAGGGCAGCAAAGAAACCACTTTTCTCCAGGAAAAACATCAGGGACAGACTGATATTCTGCAAAAGCTACAGGGATTGGACAGCTGAGGACTGGGGTAAAGTCATTGTCTCTGATGAATCCCCTTTCCGATTGTTTGGGGCATCCGGGAAAAAGCTTGTCCGGAGAGACAAGGTGAGCGCTACCATCAGTCTTGTGTCATGCCAACAGTAAAGCATCCTGAGACCATTCATGTGTGGGGTTGCTTCTCAGCCAAGGGAGTGGGCTCACTCACAATTTTGCCTAAGAACACAGCCATGAATAAAGAATGGTACCAACACATCCTCCGGGAGAAACTTCTCCCAACCATCCAGGAACAGTCTGGTGACGAACAATGCCCTTTCCAGCATGATGGAGCACCTTGCCATAAGGCAAAAGTGATAACTAAGTGGCTCGGGGAACAAAACATGGATATTTTGGGTCCATGGCCAGGAAACTCCCCAGACCTTAATCCCATTGAGAACTTTTGGTCAATCCTCAAGAGGTGGGTGGACAAAACAAAAACCCACAAATTCTGACAAACTCCAAGCATTGATTATGCAAGAATGGGCTGCCATCAGTCAGGATGTGGCTCAGAAGTTAGTTGACAGCATGCCAGGGCAGATTGCAGAGGTCTTGAAAAAGAAGGGTCAACACTGCAAATATTGACTCTTTGCATCAACTTAATGTAATTGTCAATAAAAGCCTTTGACACTTATGAAATGCTTGTAATTATACTTCAGTATTCCATAGTAACATCTGACAAAAATATCTAAAGACACTGAAGCAGCAAAATTTGTGGAAATTAATATTTGTGTAGTCTCAAAACTTTTGGCCACGACTGTAGAGTTCCTCTGTGGAGATGGGAGAACCTTCCAGAAGGACAACCATCTCTGCAGCACTCCTCCAATCAGGCCTTTATGGTAGAGTGGTCAGACGGAAGCCACTCCTCAGTAAAAGGCACATGACAGCCCGCTTGTAGTTTGCCGAAATGCACCTAAAGACTCTAAGACCATGAGAAACAAGATTCTTTGGTCTGATGAAACCAAGATTGAACACTTTGGCCTGAATGACAAGCGTCACATCTGGAGGACACCTGGCACCATCACTACAGTGAAGTATGGTGGTGGCAGCATCATGCTGTGGGGATGTTTTTCAGCGGCTGGGACTAAGAGACTAGTCAGGATCGAGGCAAAGCTGAACGGAGCAAAGTACAGAGAGGTCCTTGATGAAAACCCGCTTCAAAGCACTCAGGACCTCAGACTGGGGCAAAGGTTCACCTTCCAACAGGACAACGACCCTAAGCACACAGCCAAGACAGCGCAGGAGTGGCTTCGGGACAAGTCTCTGAATGTCCTTGAGTGGCCCAGCCAGAACCCGGATATCAACTCGATATAACATTTCTGAAGAGACCTGAAAATAGCTGTGCAGCGACGATCCCCACACAACCTGACAGAGCTTGAGAGGATCTGCAGAGAAGAACGGGAGAAACTCCCCAAATACAGGTGTGCCAAGCTTGTAGCGTCATAACCAATAAGACTTGAGGCTGTAATCACTGCCAAAGGTGCTTCAACAAAGTACTGAGTAAAGGGTCTGAATACTTATGTAAATGTGATAATTATATTTTACAAACCTGTTTTTGTCATTATGGGGTATTTTTTGTAGATTGTTGAGGGGAAAAAAGGCTGTAACCTAACAACATGTGGAAAAAGTCAAGGGGTCTGAATACTTCCCGAAGGCACTGTGTATGTACGAAATTATTGACACCCTTGATACACTACATGACCAAAAGTATGTTGACACCTGCTCGTCGAACATCTCTTTCCAAAATCATAGGCATTAATATGGAGTTGGTCCCCCTTTTGCTCCTATAACAGCCCCCACTCTTCTGGGGTGGCTTTCCACTAGATGTTGGAACATTATTGTGGGGATATGATTCTATTCAGCCACAAGAGCATTAGTGAGGTCGGGCACTGATGTTGAGCTATTAGGCCTGGCTCGCACTTGGGATTCCAATTCATCCTAAAGGTATTCGTTGGGGTTGAGGTCAAGGCTCTGTGCAGATCAGGAAAGTTCTTCCACACCAATCTCAACAGAACATTTCTGTACGGACCTCGCTATGTGCACGGCTGTGTGCTCGATTTTATACACCTGTCAGCAATGGGTGTGGCTGAAATAGCCGAAAACACTAATTTGAAGGGGTGTCCACATACTTTTGTATATATAGTGTAAAAATGACTGTATAAAATAAATATAAAAAATACTGAGCTCTATTATATGCAGTAAAAAATATATTATATTATTTTATACTAATAGAATTGTTCAGAAAAATTGACTTTCTTTCTGTAGTGGTCGAAATTATTGACACCCCTGTTTTCAATACATTTCATTAACTCACCTTGCGAGGATAATGGCACTGAGCCTTTTCCTCAAATGTTTTATGAGTTGGAAAACACATACAGAATTCTTCCAGATTTTGTGGTCAATTAACCATTTATGTGTGTATTTTTACATGTTCTTGGGGTTATTGTCTTGAAGATCCAATTGCGGCCATGTTTCAGCCTCCTAGCAGCGGCAACCAGGTTTTTGGCTAAAATGTTATGGTACTGGATAAAGTTCATGATGTTGGTGACCTTAACAAGGGCCTCAGGTTCTTGGAGGCTGTGACCAGGATATGTGTGCATGTGGTGAATCATAGTGGGTCATGGTAGTCTGACAAGGGTTAGAGCCTCCATCCTATCCCCCCCAGGGAGGCGCTGTAGCCAGGTCAGGGTACCACATTGAGGGCCTGTAGGGGACGGTTGGGGACCATAGCGTGTGGAGGAAAGGGCTGAGGGGTCCGAGGCCTGGCCCTGTCAGCTGGCATTAGTGGAGCTGTAGGCCTGGGTCAGATTGGAAGGGGGGCGGGGGGGGCAGAGGACCAACAGTAGCACCATCATCACTACGAGGATCAGACCAGGGGAGGGGCACAGGACCAACAGTAGCACCATCATCACTACCAGGATCAGACCAGGGGGAGAAGGGGGCACAGGACCAACAGTAGCACCATCATCACTACCAGGATCAGACCAGGGGAGGGGCACAGGACCAACAGTAGCACCATCATCACTACCAGGATCAGACCAGGGGAGGGGCACAAGACCAATAGTAGCACCATCATCACTACCAGGATCAGACTAGGGGAGGGGCGCAGCACCAACAGTAGCACCATCATCACGACCAGGGTCAGACCAGGGGAGGGGCACAGGACAAATAGTAGCACCATCATCACTAACAGGCTGGATCACATACTGGCATGGCTCTGCAGGGATACCCAAGTGGCTGACTGACTCAAACACTTTCCCATACACATGTGCACACACACACACACACACACACACACACACACACACACACACACACACACACACACACACACACACACACACACACACACACACACACACACGCACACACACACACACACACACACACACACACACACACACACACACACACACACACACACAAGCATAATGCACATGCACTCTGAGATACAGTTAACAAAATCATGCACACAGAATCCTACACATAATCGTTTACAACACACATTCATAGACAGATGCGACCCACACAGAGAAAACAAACACTGACAACACACAAATTGCCAAACTCCCCACTGGTCTTCTCATTGGCTGTTGTACTGCCATACTCCTCACTGGTCTTCTCATTGGTTGTTATACTGCCATATTCCTCACTGGTCTTCTCATTGGCTGTTATACTGCATACTCCCCACTGGTCTTCTCATTGGCTGTTATACTGCCATACTCCCCACTGGTCTTCTCATTGGCTGTTATACTGCCATATTCCTCACTGGTCTTCTCATTGGCTGTTATACTGCCATATTCCTCACTGGTCTTCTCATTGGCTGTTATACTGCCATACTCCTCACTGGTCTTCTCTTCCCCGTCCATACTTCTAAAGTAGGTTAAAAAACGGCTCCTGAAAAATTGGCAGCAGTTTTACAGGCGCCCAACCAGTTGTGCTACTATGTGTTTTTTCGCGTTATTTGTAACTTATTTTGTACATAATGTTTCTGCCACCGTATCTTACGTCAAAAAAGAGCTTCTGGATATCAGCACAGTGATCACTCACCTCGGATTAGACAAAGATTTTTTCTTCAACAAGTGGGACGCACAGGACATTCTCCAAATACCCGACAGGGCCAACATCCCCGTTATTTGCAAGAGGAAGAGACGCAGCTACAGAGGACACCGAGCGGGATACCTCATAAAGATCCGCAGAAGGCGAGTGGGAAAGCTGCCGTTACCGTCAATATTACTCGCCAACGTGCAATCATTGGACAATAAACTAGACGAGGTACGGTCATGAATATCCTACCAACGAGACATCAAAAACTGTAATATCTTATGTTTCACGGAATTGTGGCTGAATGACGACATGGATATTCAGCTAGCGGGATATACGCTGCACCGGCAAGATAGAACAGCACACTCCGGTAAGACCAGGGGGGGGCGGTCTGTGCATATTTGTAAACAACAGCTGGTGCACGAAATCTAAGGAAGTCTCTAGATTTTGCTCGCCTGAAGTAGAGTATATTGTGATAAATTGCAGGCCACACTACTTGCCTAGAGAGTTTTCAGCTATACTTTTCGTGGCTGTTTATTTACCACCCCAGACAGATGCTGGCACTAAGACCGCACTCAATCAGCTGTAGAAGGAAATAAGCGAACAGGAAACCACTCACCCAAAGGTGGCGCTCCTAGTGGCAGGAGACTTTAATGCAGGGAAACTTACATCAGTTCTACCAAATTTCTATCAACATGTTAAGGGAAAAGAATTCTACATCACCTGTACTCCACACACAGAGACGCGTACAAAGCTCTCCCTCGCCCTCCATTTAGTAAATCTGACCACAACTCTGTCCTCCTGATTCCTGCTTACAAGCAAAAATTAAAGCAGGAAGCACCAGCGACTCAGTCTATAAAAAAGTGGTCAGATGAAGCAGATGCTAAACTACAGGACTGTTTTGCTATCACAGACTAGAACATGTTCCGGGATTCTTCCGATGGCATTGAGGAGTACACCACATCTGTCGCTGGCTTTATCAATAAGTGCATCGAGGACGTCGTCCCCACAGTGACTGTACGTACATACCCCAACCAGAAGCCATGGATTACAGGCAACATTCACACTGAGTTAAAGGGTAGAGCTGCCACTTTCAAGGTGCGGGACTCTAACCCGGAAGCTTACAAAAAATCCTGCTATGCCCTGCGACGAACCATCAAACAGGCAAAGCGTCAATACAGGGCTAAGATTGAATCATACTACACCGGCTCTGATGCTTGTCTTATGTGGCAGGGCTTGCAAACTATTACAGACTACAAAGGGAAGCACAGCTGCGAGATGCCCAGTGACACGAGCCTACCAGACAAGCTAAATCACTTTTATACTCGCTTCGAGGCAAGCAACACTGAGGCATGCATGAGAGCATCAGCTGTTTGGGACGACTGTGTGATCACGCTCTCCGTAGCCGACGTGAGTAAGACCTTTAAACAGGTCAACATTCACAAGGCTGCAGGGCCAGACGAATGACCAGGACGTGTGCTCCGGCATGTGCTGACCAACTGGCAGGTGTCTTCACTGACATTTTCAACATGTCCCTGATTGAGTCTGTAATACCAACATGTTTCAAGCAGACCACCATAGTCCCTGTACCCAAGAACACAATGGCAACCTGCCTAAATGACTACAGACCCGTAGCACTCACGTCCGTAGCCATGAAGTGCTTTGAAAGGCTGGTAATGGCTCACATCAACACCATTATCCCAAAAACCCTAGACCCACTCCAATTTCCATACCGCCCAAACAGATCCACAGATGATGCAATCTCTATTGCACTCCACACTGCCCTTTCCCACCTGGACAAAAGGAACACTTTTGTGAGAATGCTATTTATTGACTACAGCTCAGCGTTCAACGCCATAGTACCCTCAATGCTCATCATTTAGCTAAGAATCCTGGGACTAAGCACCTCCCTCTGCAACTGGATCCTGGACTTCCTGACGGGCCACCCCAAGGTGGTAAGGGTAGGTAGCAACACATCTGCCACGTTGATCCTCAACATGGGAGCCCCCCAGGGTGCGTGCTCAGTCCCCTCCTGTACTCCCTGTTCACCCACGACTGCATGGCCAGGCACGAATCCATCACCATCATTAAGTTTGCAGACGACACAACAGTGGTAGGCCTGATCAACGACAACGACGGGACAGTCTATAGGGAGGAGGTCAGAGACCTGGCCGGGTGGTGCCAGAATAACAACCTATCCCTCAAAGTAACCAAGACGATGGAGATGATTGTGGACTACCTGGACTACGATTGAGGACCAAGCATGCCCCCATTCTCATCGATGGGGCAGTAGTGGAGCAGGTTGAGAGCTTCAAGTTCTTTGGTGTCCACATCACCAACAAACTAGAATGGTCCAAACACACCAAGACAGTTGTGAAGAGGGCACAACAAAGCCTATTCCCCCTCAGGAAATGAAAAAGATTAGGCATGGGTCCTGAGATCCTCAAAAGGTTCTACAGCTGCAACATCGAGTGTAACGGTTGTCGTCGGGAATAGAGGACCAAAATGCAGCAGGAATGTGGATGCTCATTTTGATATTTATTTTAAATGCAAATTAATTACTTAAAAATCATACAATGTGATTTTCTGGATTTTTGTTTTAGATTCCATCTCTCACAGTTCAAGTCTACCTATGATAAAAATGACAGACCTCTTCATGCTTTGTAAGTAGGAAAACCGGCAAAATCGGCAGTGTATCAAATACTTGTTCTCCCCAGTGTATGCATAGTCACTTTAACCATATCTACATGTACATACTACCTCAATAAGCCTGACTAACCGGTGTCTGTATGTAACCTCGCTACTTTTATAGCCTCGCTAATGTATATAGCCTCGCTACTTTTTTTCAATGTCTTTTTACTGTTGTTTTTATTTCCTTACTTACCTATTGTTCACCTAATACCTTTTTTGCACTATTGGTTAGAGCCTGTAAGTAAGCATTTCACTGTAAGGTCTACACCTGTTGTATTCGGTCCACGTGACAACTTAACTTTGATTTGATTAGATTTTATAATAAGGTTATGGATTGGTGGGAGCATTTGATTCCCATTGGTGTGATTATATTGAGAGCCCACTGTTTTATATCCTCTAAATGTCAGATTTGGGCTATTTACATCCTTCACACAGGCAAATGGTTATTGATTCCAGCAATGAAAGATGGGGGAGCTGAATCAAATTAAAATCATGAAGGGAAGATGAGGGGGAGGAGGGAAGGAGGTCAGTTGGGAGAGGGAGGGAGAGAGAGGGAGAGTGTTTTTGTGTACGTGTGCTTGTATATGTGCATGTGTTTATATGTGGGTGTGTGTGTGTGTGCTTGTTTGTGTATGCTCTCTCTCTCTCTCTCTCTCTCTCTCTCTCTCTCTCTCTCTCTCTCTCTTTCTCAATCTGACACTGATGACTGACATCTTCTCTGACTCTTCCTGCATTAAAGCATTTCTCCAGACGTGTCCTGGTTCAGATGAAGGCTGTGTGATGCTAATAGAAATATTGAAGCTTGGAAGGTTCTAGAACCCTCTTCCTTAATGATCTCCACCATATGCTCCATCCCCCTGTTCTGCATGGGTCCCTCCCTCCCTCCCTCCCTCCCTCCCTCCCTCCCTCCCTCCCTCCCTCCCTCCCTCCCTCCCTCCCTCCCTCCCTCCCTCTCACTGTCTCTCCCTCCTTTTCTTTCTCTTTCTCTCCCTTTATTCTGCAATCCCTTCCTCTCTTCCTCTCTCTCTCTCTCCCTCCCACCTTACCACCACCCCAGGATCAGAAAAAGCCCCCAGCACCTCCCCCACTTCCCTCCCTCCCTGCTACATTAACTACAAACCTAATTTTCCCACAAAGAGAAGCCATGGGCTGAAAATTGGCTGGGACGAGTCATTAAACCCTCATCTCACCCTTCTCCTCCCCCTCCTCCCCCCATGACCCCCTCTGTTATACAAATGACCACCCCACCTGTGTCGGTGATGGCAGATATCGTCCCACCGCCTGCTGAGAAATGATTGGGGCGATGAGGGTGCTAATGCTGCGGAATAGTGGTGGTGTGTGTGAGTGTGTGTGTGTGTGTGTGTGTGTGTGTGTGTGTGTGTGTGTGTGTTGAGCTGGTAATTGATGGTGACTGGTCAAGACGCATGGTCGAGGCCAGGGGGGAGAGAGGGAGGGGAAGGGAGAGATGAAGAAGGAGAGAGGGAGGGAGGGGGAGGTGAAGATAGATGGAGGGTGGGAGAGTGGGATGGGGAGAGGGGGGAAGTAAAGAAAGAGGGAGGGAGAGAGGGGGGAGGGTAGGGGAGGTGAAAAAAGAGGGATGGTGGGAAGGAGGGGGAGGTGAAGAATGAGGGATGGTAGGAGGGGGGAAGGAGGGAGGATGGTAGAGGTGAAGGAAGAGGGATTGAGGTAGGGAGGGAGGGAGTTAGGTAGAGGTAAAGGAAGAGGGATGGTAGGAGGGAGGGATAGAAGGAGAGATGGAGGGAGAGAGAGAGGGAGAGTGTGAGCGGGAGGTGAATAAAGAGGGTGTGTAGGTGGAGTCAGACTGTGAACATGAAGGATAAGGTGTGGTACCAGGAACCTGGCTGACTTCAGACGTGCTGCTCAAATGAGAAGGAATTATTGGAAGCATACCTGGGCGCCTGCCACAGAGGGGTTGGAGGAGGCATCCAATCATTACAAAGTGATCGGGGTCACTACACTCTAACCCTGTCTATGTTTACTTCTGTGTCTCTGTCTGGAAGAGTTTGGGGCCCCACGTTTGACACCCTTAAATGTCTTTCTAATGGAAATGAGGACATTGTTTTCAGAGTGTACTGTAGTATGGGTTATCTGCTCTTACCTTTATGATTGCGTTTGTCTGTGGTTTTCTATCAACTGGATGGCAATGGTGTTCTCTGACTCTGGCTCGGAATCCTACAGCAACAGGTCCAACTGCATTGAGAACAGTCAAGCAGAGCCACAGCTGCATCGGCACAGCTCCACACACAGCTCCACACACAGCTCCACACACAGCTCCACACACAGCTGCACACACAGCTCCACACACAGCTCCACACACAGCTCCACACACAACTGCACACACAGCTCCACACACAGCTCCACACACAGCTGCATCGGCACAGCTCCACACACAGCTCCACACACAGCTGCACACACAGCTCCACACACAGCTCCACACACAGCTCCACACACAGCTCCACACACAGCTCCAATACTGCAGTATAGGGTCACATTGGACTGTGGTTTATTGGAAGAGAGTGTGAGTAGGTTTGTTACCTGTCAGCAGCACCACATAGCTCTGTGAGGAAGGTTTTAGAGAGGGAGTTGAGAGGGCAGTTAGGCTTCACACATCCCCAATAGCAAGGATTCTTAGAACATTCATAACGTACTTCGTTCTGTTATGTATTCACACTTTATGATTACATTTGTCAAATGTTATCTCCGTATTGCATGTATGGTATGATTGATTGCTTTCATACCTTGTGCAGTACATAGACAGATCCTAACAACTGTGATGGATGGCAATGACACTTCCTGACTCTGGCTCTTAATCACTTCAACAGGTCTCTGTTTCAGAATATCCAAGCCACCGCTACAACTGTTACAAATCCACACAGCTCCAGGCTAGTAGTCTGACTATTACTGTATAGAGTCACTCTGGACCGGCATGTATTTGAAGAGAGTCTTTACAGTATAGAGTCACTCTGGACTGTCATGTATTTGAAGAGAGTCTTTACTGTATAGAGTCACTCTGGACCGTTATGTATTTGAAGAGAGTCTTTACTGTACAGAGTCACTCTGGACCGTTATGTATTTGAAGAGAGTCTTTACTGTATAGAGTCACTCTGGACCGTCATGTATTTGAAGAGAGTCTTTACTGTATAGAGTCACTCTGGACCGTCATGTATTTGAAGAGAGTCTTTACTGTACAGAGTCACTCTGGACCGTCATGTATTTGAAGAGAGTCTTTACAGTATAGAGTCACTCTGGACCGTCATGTATTTGAATAGAGTCTTTACAGTATAGAGTCACTCTGGACCGTCATGTATTTGAAGAGAGTCTTTACTGTATAGAGTCACTCTGGACCGTCATGTATTTGAAGAGAGTCTTTACTGTACAGAGTCACTCTGGACCGTCATGTATTTGAAGAGAGTCTTTACAGTATAGAGTCACTCTGGACCGTCATGTATTTGAAGAGAGTCTTTACAGTATAGAGTCACTCTGGACCTTCATGTATTTGAAGAGAGCCGGAGTAGGTTTGTTTCTCTGTCAGCAGCAGTCCCTAGCTCTGTGAGGGAGGATTTAAAGAGATAAAGATGATGATGAGGGCGAGGGTGTTGAGATGACAGTTAGGCAGGCAGGCTTTGCCCTGGTAGACAGAGAGAACAGTAATGATGAGGGTGTTGAGATGACAGTTAGACAGGCAGGCTTTGTCCTGGTAGACAGAGAGAACAGTAATGATGAGGGTGTTGAGATGACAGTTAGGCAGGCAGGCTTTGCCCTGGTAGACAGAGAGAACAGTAATGATGAGGGTGTTGAGATGACAGTTAGGCAGGCAGGCTTTGTCCTGGTAGACAGAGAGAACAGTAATGATGAGGGTGTTGAGATGACAGTTAGGCAGGCAGGCTTTGCCCTGGTAGACAGAGAGAACAGTAATGATGAGGGTGTTGAGATGACAGTTAGGCAGGCAGGCTTTGTCCTGGTAGACAGAGAGAACAGTAATGATGAGGGTGTTGAGATGACAGTTAGACAGGCAGGCTTTGTCCTGGTAGACAGAGAGAACAGTAATGATGAGGGTGTTGAGATGCCAGTTAGACAGGCAGGCTTTGTCCTGGTAGACAGAGAGAAGGGGTAATGATACGATTAGCTAAGACATGTCACGGACGCATGTAGCTCACATATTTAGTCGGTGGACAAAAAAACAACTAAAGTGACCAAATATTTACCAAGGAGCTTCCATGCCTAGCAAACAACACAATGAGAGGTGATACATGACCTTACTCCGTTAAATAACAGCTGCTCTGTGAAATGCTGCACAGCAGATCTCTCCAGAACAGATCTCCTCAAATCAAGGTTCTTAGCATTACGTCATCATGGACCTTATAGCAGTGTTCTCTTTGCATCAGGCATGTTAGTTAGCTAGAGGACACGCGTGTTCTGTTAGTTCCATTGGGGACACGTATGTTGTATTGGTTCTGTTAGCAGGGCGTGCAGCCAGGTCACCTGTGATACGGGTCAGTATTCCACGTCCATCCATGTCTGAGGACACTGGGAGATGACGTGGAAACTGGCCACTAGGGGCAGCAGTGAGGGCCGTTACCTTCAAGTAGGTTTTGGTTTAGCTAGGGCATGGTGGATGGGTGTAAACATCTGCCTCCGGTGCCAAAGGTTGCATGTTTGAATCCAAACATAAAGTCTATCCCGAACCTTAACCTTTACCTTAACCATTCAGAGTTCATGCCTAAAATGTGCAGTTTTGTCACTCAACACAATGCCATAGAGGTCTCACGTTTTGAGGCAGCGTGCAATTGTCATGCGGACTGAAGGAATGGCCAGAGCTGTTGCCAGAAAATTGAATGTTAATTTCTTTACCATAAGCCACCTTCAATGTCATTTTAGAGGATGTGGCAGTATGTCTAACCGGGCTCACAACCGCAGACCACGTGTATGGCGTTGTGGGGATGATCGACATGTACAACAGTGTGTTCCAGTTCCAGCCAATATTCAGCAACTTCGCACAGCCGTTGAAGAGGAGTGGGACAGCATTCCACAGGCCACAATCAACAGCCTGATCAACTCTATGTGAAGGAGATGTGTCAACCTGCATGAGTTCAGATGGTGGTCACACCAGAAACTGACTGGTTTCCTGATCCACGCCCCCACCTTACCTATTTTTTTAAGGTATCTGTGACCAACAGATGCATATCTGTATTCCCATGTGAAATCCATAGATTAGGGCCTAATTTATTTATTTCAATTGACTGATTTCCTTATATGAATTGTTGCATATTGCTTTAATATTTTTGTTCATTATATTTCCACCTATCTTTGCCCACTATCAGTCTTCCAAGTCAAATGCAATTCTAGACCTAGAACTCCCCACCGTCCTACTGCGCTACTGTAGCTAAAGTATCAGATTGTTAACCATCATTTGCCATCGACTCGCCGCCTCACACCGCTGCTCTGCTTTCATCCAGTGTGGCTCCGGTCAGCCACTAAACCGTTGTACAGTTACACACTGTTACACTCATAAACCTGTCAACTGACCACCGTACAGGTCAACAGGAGGCTCTACAGAAGTGAATTGGACACATCTTTTCACACTTCGTGAAAAAAGGGTTTCCTCTCTTAACTGGGCGGCCGGAGGTGAATGAGATTATGGGTAATCCGGAGGTGAATGAGATTATGGGTAATCCGGAGGTGAATGAGATTATGGGTAATCTGGAGGTGAATGAGATTATGGGTAATCCGGAGGTGAATGAGATTATGGGTAATCCGGAGGTGAATGAGATTATGGGTAATCCGTAGGTGAATGAGATTATGGGTAATCCGGAGGTGAATGAGATTATGGGTAATCTTGTGCGGGACACATGGAGGGCGTCAACCCCTGGGAAAAGGCTTTTGGTGGTGGTTGAGTCATGGAGGA
>NC_138306.1:81745000-81860000 GCF_965601325.2 Salmo salar | reverse complement strand
GACTCTCTCTCTCTCTCTCCCTCTCTCTCTCTGTCTCTCTCTCTCTCTCTCTTCTCTCTCTCTCTCTCTCTCTCTCTCTCTCTCTCTCTCTCTCTCTCTCTCTCTGTGTTCGGACTCCCGAGTGGTCCAGAAATCTAAGGCACTGCATTTCAGTGCTAGAGGCATCAGTACAGACCATGGTTCGATTGCAGGCTGTATCACAACCGGCCGTAATTGGGAGTCCCATAGGGCGGCACATAATTGTCCCAGCATCGTACGTGTTAGGATTTAGCCGGTGTAGGCCGTCTTTGTAAATAAGAATTTGTTCTTAACTGACTTGTCTAGTTAAATAAAGGTTAAATAAAATTAATAAACACTTTCTCTCTGTGTTAATGACTCTCTATTTGGTACAAACGTACACACACATCCTCCAGTAGTGCCTTTGGCCGTAGTGGCAGCTGCCAGTTCACCAGAGAAGGTGTTTGATGGGTGGAAATAGGTGCTTGTAATGAGGTGTCATGTCCAGTGGAGAGGCTAGAGGGCTAAAGGGGATGTGTCAGAACCTGATAACCCCTGGAGCACCATGGAAGCCACCCTCCTCCTCTACCCAGGCATAGCAGCTGGGAATCGGAGTCAGCAGGGGGGGTGAGGGGGTGGTTGGTGGTTGAGGTGAGGGGGTAGGGGGCTAGGAGTGGTGGTTGGGTTGAGGGGGTAGGGGGCTATGTGTGGTGGTTGGGGTGAGGTGGTAGGGAGCTAGGAGTGGTAGTTGGGGTGAGGGGGTAGGGGGCTAGGAGTGGTGGTTGGGGTGAGGGGGTAGGGGGCTATGTGTGGTGGTTGGGGTGAGGGAGTACGGGGCTAGGAGTGGTGGTTGGGGTGAGGGGGTAGGGGGCTAGGAGTGGTGTTTGGGGTGAGGGAGTACGGGGCTATGCGTGGTGGTTGGGGTGAGGGGGTAGGGGGCTATGTGTGGTGGTTGGGGTGAGGTGGTAGGGAGCTAGGAGTGGTAGTTGGGGTGAGGGGGTAGGGGGCTAGGAGTGGTGGTTGGGGTGAGGGGGTAGGGGGCTATGTGTGGTGGTTGGGGTGAGGGAGTACGGGGCTAGGAGTGGTGGTTGGGGTGAGGGGGTAGGGGACTAGGAGTGGTGGTTGGGGTGAGGGAGTAGGGGACTAGGAGTGGTGGTTGGGGTGAGGGAGTAGGGGACTAGGAGTGGTGGTTGGGGTGAGATAATAGAGGGGCCATGGCTGTATTCACTCACACACAGGGACACACTCCATTCCACCCTCACACACTCATTGTTATTGCTGGTTTTCATTATTACCAGTGATGTCATCCACCACATGGGCACGGCCACCACTAATACTACGAAAGACCTGTAATATCAGAGGTAATGAGAAGACAGCAGTCAAACCTTCTGTAAAGGTCAATGAACTTCATTAGAATTTATTTCATTAAATGGCGGTGGGATCGTGGAGAGCCGGTACTGTAGGTCAATGCCTTTGAGGAATCAAGTGTTTACCACCTCTCCAAGCTCTGTCATTGTCAAGGGTCAGGTCTGGAGCTCTCCACGGTGACATTAACATCTGTGCTCTCTCCCCCTGCTCCTTTCTCTCTCTCCACGGTGACATTAACATCTGTGCTCTCTCCCCCTGCTCCTTTCTCTCTCTCCACGGTGACATTAACATCTGTGCTCTCTCCCCCTGCTCCTTTCTCTCTCTCCACGTTGACATTAACATCTGTGCTCTCTCCCCCTGCTCCTTTCTCTCTCTCCACGGTGACATTTAACATCTGTGCTCTCTCCCCCTGCTCCTTTCTCTCTCTCCACGGTGACATTAACATCTGTGCTCTCTCCCCCTGCTCCTTTCTCTGTCTCCACGGTGACATTAACATCCGTGCTCTCTCCCCCTGCTCCTTTCTCTCTCTCCACGGTGACATTAACATCTGTGCTCTCTCCCCCTGCTCCTTTCTCTCTCTCCACGGTGACATTAACATCTGTGCTCTCTCCCCCTGCTCCTTTCTCTGTCTCCACGTTGACATTAACATCTGTGCTCTCTCCCCCTGCTCCTTTCTCTCTCTCCACGGTGACATTAACATCTGTGCTCTCTCCCCCTGCTCCTTTCTCTCTCTCCACGGTGACATTAACATCTGTGCTCTCTCCCCCTGCTCCTTTCTCTCTCTCCACGGTGACATTAACATCTGTGCTCTCTCCCCCTGCTCCTTTCTCTCTACTTCACTTTCTCCTCATCCCTCTCTTTCCTTCTGTATCCCCTTTCTCCCTCTGTCACTCTCTCTCTCTCTCTCTCTCTCTCTCTCTCTTTCTTTGTCTCTCTCTTTGTTTCTCTCTCTGTCTCTCTCTCTCTCGCTCTCTCTCTCTTTCTTTGTCTCTCTTTGTTTCTCTCTCTCTCTTTGTCTCTCTGTTTGTGTGTCTCTCTGTCTCTCTGTCTCTTTTTAATTTTAAAATGTAACCTTTTTTAACTAGGCAAGTTAGTTAAGAACAAATTCTTATTTACAATGTAGATAAGTTGAATTGTGAGATTTATTTATATACATCTGTTTTTCTCTCTCTCTCCCTGCAGTTTGCCCTGGAACGGAGAACAAGTTGAGCACGTTGTCAGACCTGGACCAGCAGTACCGCACCCTGAAGAAGCATTATGAGAACTGTGAGGTGGTCATGGGAAACCTGGAGATCACCAGTATCGACCGGAACCGCAACCTCTCCTTCCTCAAGGTGAGTCCAGCTTGACCGCATGCTGCTGATAGACCATGGGTTGTTGTTGGTCAAAAATGAATGGTAGACATGAAGCCACCTGTTGCAGTCTGAAAACGTCATGAATAATGTGTTTATATCTCATCTATTGGCTGTTTATGAATCAAATGTTTTTCATTTCAGCACTGTATATTTTAGCAGATATTTTTATCATTGGTAAACTGGTGCTGCATAAAATGATCTACGGGCTGCACATGGGGAGAGAGGAGAGGACCCGGTGCAAGGATCGAGGAGGCCTGGAATAACATAATTTAAAAAACACATTTTTAATTTCTTTATTTTTATGAACTTAAAGCTCCCTTACTAGGCCTATCTCGGCACAGCATGGGTCCTCTCCTCTCTCCCCGGTGTGCCCACCTCCCCTGATGAAGTGTCTCAGAGCCCTCTGGTTACAGCCAGACCAGATAGGACAGGAAGTGGTGATGGTTATGACTATGATAATGATGATAATGACGATGATGACGATGATGACGACAATAACAATTACTATGATTCACTAGAACTTCTGACATTCACACCCATCCCACCATCCCTTCCTTCTTTCACTGAATCAAGAACAATTAACTAAATCAAGAACAATTAACTAAATCAAGAACAACGAACTAAATCAAGAACAATTAACTAAATCAAGAACAAAGCACTAAATCAGGAACAATGAACTAAATCAAGAACAATGAACTAAATCAAGAACAACGCACTAAATCAAGAACAATGAACTAAATCAAGAACAACGCACTAAATCAAGAACAACGCACTAAATCAAGAACAATGAACTAAATCAAGAACAACGCACTAAATCAAGAACAACGCACTAAATCAAGAACAATGAACTAAATCAAGAACAACGCACTAAATCAAGAACAATGAACTAAATCAAGAACAACGCACTAAATCAAGAACAACGCACTAAATCCTCAGACTGTCTAGTAATTGTGGGAAGACGCCTACAGGGAACTGAGTGATTGGAAGAGTTATTAGAGCTGTCAGTCAGACTGTAGGTTACACAGTGGTACCATGCTGTACTATAACTCGTATTACTATTATACAGCCTTTTATAAGGTTACACCTGCCAGTCACTGAGGGCAAAGAAACCCTGCTCGTTTGGAAGTTCAGAAGCTTTCTTTACCCCCAGATTTGCTCCTGAGTCACTTTGAGTCCTGTTCCTCTGCAGTGAAAGCTACTTAAACAACAGTTTCGGTCCCACCGTCTTTATTAGACTTGTCATACATTTGGTCACACTGAAGTTGGGCTCTGATATCAGCACCCTTCAGTCAGTCACTGCAATAACTTTAGAAGGATTAGCCCCTTTTTTAAAATTTTTACCTAAAATGACATACCCAAATCTAACTGCCTGTAGCTCAGGCTCTTAAGCAAGGATATGCATATTCTTAGTACCATTTCAAATGAAACACTTTGAAGTTTATGGAAATGTGAAAGGAATGTAGTAAAATATAACACAATAGATCTGGTAAAAGATAATATGAAGAAAAAACCAACTGTTCTTTTGTATTTTTTTTGTACCATCATCTTTGAAATGCAAAAGAAAGGCCATAATGTATTATTTCAGCCCAGGTGCAATTTAGATTTTGGCCACTATATGGCATCAGTGTATGTGCAAAGTTTGACTGATCCAATGAGCCATTGCATTTCTGTCCAATTTTTTTAATCAAGACTGCCCAAATGTGCCTAAAATTGTTTATAAATAACTTTTCATGTTCAAAATTGGGCACTCTCCTCAAACAATAGCATGGTATTCTTTCACTGTAATAGCTACTGTAAATTTAACAGCGCAGTTAGATTAACAAAAATGTAAGCTTTCTGCCAAAATCAGATATGTCTATGTCCTGGGAAATTGTCTTGTTACTTACAACGTCATGCTAATCGCATTAGCCTACGTTAGCTCAACCGTCCCGTGGAAGGGACACCAATCCCGAAAGAAGTTAACTTGCTTTGATGCAGCTGTTTTACAGATGAACTAAAAACTGTTGATGTTCATGAATGCTGCTGAATTTCTCCGACTGCTTTTTCCTTAACTGATTTGCCATGCTTTCTTTAGCTGATCAATGATTTGGTTTGGTGAAGCCCTCTGGAACTTCTGTAAATGTTGAAAAGGGATCTTAGAATTTAGAGCTGTGCTGGAACAAATATGGTTGGGTATAGTGGAAGTGTTTTAATGTGGATTTCAACAGAGATGCCATACCAACAGAGATGCCAAGCCTGGCAGGAGTCTGTGTAATGGAAGAAGGATAGAATGTGATACTGGTGACTGGCAGGCGGTGAGGCCCGGTGTCATGACTCAATCACCATTTATGACATTATTTGGTTGGCTGACCATCTATCACACTTTATCTGTGGCTTTCTCCGGGGAGGGACGTTCCAAAAGAACCCTGGGAGCACGGACGGACACCGTTGGGGGAGTGAAGACTGATGAAAACGTTTATTGACCAAATGAATGTTACTGTGTGAATTATATTTAAATTGTCATGTTCCGGATTCTTTCTGGAGTTCATAAAGAGCTTTGAATGTTGATATTTTATATTGTACTGTAAGTGATATGGATTTTTTGTTACAGAGAAACTGTTATTCTGTTGGTCGGACGGCAGACACTTCAAAGAGGAGCAACACGGGTGCATTCTTATCATACAGTGTGGAGCTGTGGTGGTTAGACTAGAGAATGCATGGGAGGTTTTATGCCTTTTGTTTAATGTTTGGGCCATACAAAGTGAGGTTAATTAGACGATGGGAGATACTGGGATTTGGCGCTCTTGGAAGAAGATAAGCTGGGTTTAAACTTTGATCATGGAGACATTGGTAAACCGATCTCATAGTAGTGAATTTTCTATGCTGTTAAGACTTCTATTTTGTATCCATTTCATGGTGAACATGTCTGGTACGTACCATTTGATAATCGTTTATTATTGCTTGACTGTAATTAATCTGATTACTTTTAAATGGATACGAACCATAATAATGTTCCATTAATTGGTGAATTATCTAATGTTATTCACAATACACATAGCATATATGCTTGGTCTCTAACTGTGGAGCTCTGAGCTAAGGTTAACTCAATCATTTAATGCTAGGACATTCATTGCAGGATATTAGCTCCTTGTCCCTTGGCCTCTAAAGGGGTTATTTGTTATTATAGTTTGGTCAGGACGTGGCAGGGGGTATTTGTTTTATATGGTTTTGAGTGTGTGTTTATGTAGAGGGGCGTTTTATTTATGTTTCCGGGGTTTTTGGTTTAGTTCTATGTTGTACAGTTCTATGTCTGTTTCTAGGGTGTTTATTTCTATGTTTAGTATTTGGGATTGGGGCCTTCAATTGAAGACAGCTGGTTATCGTTGCCTCTGATTGAAGGTCCTACAATTAGGAGTTTGTTTGTTTTGGGGATGGTGGGAGATTGTTCTTTGTATTGCTGTGTGAGCCTCCAAGACTGTTTGTCGTCCGTTCATCGTTTTCTTGTTTTGTTTCGTGTTTAATAAAAATGAACATTCACATACCCGCTGCGCCTTGGTCCATCCATTACGACGACCGTGAAACCTCTTAATAATTGCATCAGGGATAACCTAGACATGTGCATCTTATTGTATACTGAGTGGTGACACAATGCTAGCTACCTCGGCTAGATTGATTGATATGATTATGGGGCGATATCGTTGACATGATATTGGAGTCAGGTTGATAAATGTACAATTAATGTATATTCAACAGAAATCTACATAATGGTGGGATAAATTCCATCCAACTACATCTGCCTGACACACGCACGCACGCACACTCACACACACACACACGCATGCGCATGCAGGCACACACACACACTCACACACAAACACACGCACGCACACACACTCACACACAAACGCACGCACACACACTCACACACAAACACACGCACACACTCACACACAAACACACGCACGCACACACACTCACACACGCATGCGCACGCACGCACACACACTCACACACAAACGCACACACACGCACACACACTCACACACAAACACACGCACGCACACACACTCACACACAAACACACGCACGCACACACACTCACACACAAACACACACACTCACACACAAACACACGCACGCATGCACGCACACTCACACACAAACACACGCACACACACACACACACACACACTAACAAACACACACACTCACAAAGACACACTAGCACACATACACACACACACACCCTCACTTGAGTTTGTGTGCGCGTGCACGTGTGTGACAGTGCTTGTGATTCCTCTCTGGCGATCCGTGGTGGCCGGGGCCATACATTAGCACAAGCGTAGATTCATGAAGTGGGTGCTGGGGGGCTGAATCAAGCATGGCGAGACGAGGAACACACAAATTGATCGTTCCTGGTCCCTTAAAGACAACAGCAGCACGGCAGGAGGAGGGAGGGATGGAGAGAGAGGAGGGAGGGTGGACACCCCACTAATGTGACACGCAAAAACATCTGCTCTGACAAAAACCCTCCCTCCTCTCAACCTGAGGCCGCTGAGCATGAGGCCACTGTGAGAGAGAGAGAGAGAGAGAGAGAGAGATGGTAGTGAGGAGAGATACACGGTGGTAGAGAGGAGAGATACGCGGTGGTAGAGAGGAGAGATACGCGGTGGTAGAGAGGACAGATACACGGTGGTAGTGAGGAGAGATACACGGTGGTAGAGAGGAGAGATACACGGTGGTAGTGAGGAGAGATACACGGTGGTAGAGAGGAGAGATACACGGTGGTAGAGAGGAGAGATACACGGTGGTAGAGAGGAGAGATACACGGTGGTAGAGAGGAGAGATACACGGTGGTAGAGAGGAGAGATACACGGTGGTTGGAGCCTAGTGGGTCCTGACAGTTAGATAGATGAGCCTGCCATCCTGCCAGGTCAGGTCCAGCTTTCAACAAGACACATCCATCCTTCTCCATCACACACGCACACCCTTTTGCACGCACACAAACATCACACACACACACACACACACACACACACACACACGCACACACACACACACACACACACGCACACACACACACACACACACACACACACACACACACACACACACACACACACACACACGACAAGCTAGCGGTTTAAAAGTCTAGATTCATTTTCCAGCTTTTTTCATCCAACAAGATACAGTAATGTCCCCATGGATCTTACAGCAATAACACTCTCCTACCAACGAGACCTTACAGCAATAACACTCTCCTACCAACGAGACCTTAGAGCAATAACACTATCCTACCAACGAGACCTTAGAGCAATAACACTCTCCTACCAACGAGACCTTAGAGCAATAACACTCTCCTACCAACGTGGCCTTACAGCAATAACACTCTCCTACCAACGAGGCCTTAGAGCAATAACACTCTCCTACCAACGAGGCCTTACAGCAATAACACTCTCCTTCCAACGAGGCCTTACAGCAATAACACTCTCCTACCAACGTGACCTTAGAGCAATAACACTCTCCTACCAACGAGACCTTACAGCAATAACACTCTCCTACCAACGAGACCTTACAGCAATAACACTTTCCTACCAACGAGACCTACAGCAATAACACTCTCCTACCAACGTGGCCTTACAGCAAAATAACACTCTCCTACCAACGAGACCTTAGAGCAATAACACTCTCCTACCAACGAGACCTTAGAGCAATAACACTCTCCTACCAACGAGACCTACAGCAATAACACCCTCCTACCAACGAGACCTTACAGCAATAACACTTTCCTTCCAACGAGGCCTTACAGCAATAACACTCTCCTACCAACGAGACCTTAGAGCAATAACACTCTCCTACCAACGAGACCTTACAGCAATAAAACTCTCCTACCAACGAGACCTTACAGCAATAACACTTTCCTACCAACGAGACCTACAGCAATAACACTCTCCTACCAACGTGGCCTTACAGCAAAATAACACTCTCCTACCAACGAGACCTTAGAGCAATAACACTCTCCTACCAACGAGACCTTAGAGCAATAACACTCTCCTACCAACGTGGCCTTACAGCAATAACACTCTCCTACCAACGAGACCTTAGAGCAATAACACTCTCCTACCGACGTGGCCTTAGAGCAATAACACTCTCCAACCAATGAGACCTTAGAGCAATAACACTATCCTACCAACGATACCTACCGCAATAACACTCTCCTACCAACGTGGCCTTACAGCAATAAAACTCTCCTACCAACGAGACCTTACAGCAATAACACTCTCCTACCAACGAGACCTTAGAGCAATAACACTCTCCTACCAACGAGACCTTATAGCAATAACACTCTCCTACCAACGTGGCCTTAGAACAATAACACTCTCCTACCAACGAGACCTTACAACAATAACACCCTCCTACCAACGAGACCATACAGCAATAACACTCTCCTACCAACGAGGCCTTACAGCAATAACACTCTCCTACCAACGAGGCCTTAGAGCAATAACACTCTCCTACCAACGTGACCTTAGAGCAATAACACTCTCCTACCAACGAGACCTTAGAGCAATAACACTCTCCTACCAACGAGATCTTAACGCAATAACACTCTCCTACCAACGAGACCTTAGAGCAATAACACTCTCCTAACAACGAGACCTTAGAGCAATAACACTCTCCTACCGACGTGGCCTTAGAGCAATAACACTCTCCTAACAACGAGACCTTAGAGCAATAACACTCTCCTACCGACGTGGCCTTAGAGCAATAACACTATCCTACCAACGAGACCTACAGCAATAACACTCTCCTACCAACGAGACCTTAGAGCAATAACACTCTCCTACCAACGTGGCCTTACAGCAATAACACTCTCCTACCAACGAGACCTTAGAGCAATAACACTCTCCTACCAACGTGGCCTTAGAGCAATAACACTCTCCTACCAACGAGACCTTACAGCAATAACACTCTCCTACCAACGAGACCTTACAGCAATAACACTCTCCTACCAACGAGACCTTACAGCAATAACACTCTCCTACCAACGAGACCTTACAGCAATAAAACTCTTCTACCAACGAGACCTTAGAGAAATAACACTCTCCTACCAACGAGACCTTAGAGCAATAACACTCTCCTACCAACGAGACCTTACAGCAATAATACTCTCCTACCAACGAGATCTTAGAGCAATAACACTCTCCTACCAACGAGACCTTACAACAATAACACTCTCCTACCAACGAGACCATACAACAATAACACTCTCCTACCAACGAGACCTTACAGCAATAACACTCTCCTACCAACGAGACCTTAGAGAGCAATAACACTCTCCTACCAACGAGACCTTACAGCAATAACACTCTCCTACCAACGAGACCTTACAGCAATAACACTCTCCTACCAACGTGGCCTTAGAGCAATAACACTCTCCTACCAACGAGACCTTACAGCAATAACACTCTCCTACCAACGTGGCCTTACAGCAATAACACTCTCCTACCAACGTGGCCTTAGAGCAATAACACTCTCCTACCAACGAGACCTTACAACAATAACACTCTCCTACCAACGAGACCATACAACAATAACACTCTCCTACCAACGAGACCTTACAGCAATAACACTCTCCTACCAACGAGACCTTAGAGCAATAACACTCTCCTACCAACGAGACCTTACAACAATAACACTCTCCTACCAACGAGACCAAACAACAATAACACTCTCCTACCAACGAGACCTTACAGCAATAACACTCTCCTACCAACGAGACCTTAGAGCAATAACACTCTCCTACCAACGAGACCTTACAGCAATAACACTCTCCTACCAACGAGACCTTACAGCAATAACACTCTCCTACCAACGTGGCCTTACAGCAATAACACTCTCCTACCAACGAGACCTTAGAGCAATAACACTCTCCTACCAACGTGGCCTTACAGCAATAACACTCTCCTACCAACGAGACCTTAGAGCAATAACACTCTCCTACCAACGTGGCCTTACAGCAATAACACTCTCCTACCAACGAGGCCTTAGAGCAATAACACTCTCCTACCAACGAGGCCTTAGAGCAATAACACTCTCCTACCAACGAGACCTTAGAGCAATAACACTCTCCTACCAACGAGACCTACAGCAATAACACTCTCCTACCAACGTGGCCTTAGAGCAATAACACTCTCCTACCAACGAGACCTTAGAGCAATAACACTCTCCTACCGACGTGGCCTTAGAGCAATAACACTCTCCTACCAACGAGACCTACCGCAATAACACTCTCCTACCAACGTGGCCTTACAGCAATAACACTCTCCTACCAACGAGACCTTAGAGCAATAACACTCTCCTACCAACGTGGCCTTACAGCAATAACACTCTCCTACCAACGAGACCTTAGAGCAATAACACTCTCCTACCAACGAGACCTTACAGCAATAACACTCTCCTACCAACGTGGCCTTAGAGCAATAACACTCTCCTACCAACGAGACCTTAGAGCAATAACACTCTCCTACCAACGTGGCCTTAGAGCAATAACACTCTCCTACCAACGAGACCTACAGCAATAACACTCTCCTACCAACGTGGCCTTACAGCAATAACACTCTCCTACCAACGAGACCTTAGAGCAATAACACTCTCCTACCAACGTGGCCTTAGAGCAATAACACTCTCCTACCAACGAGACCTTAGAGCAATAACACTCTCCTACCAACGAGACCTTACAGCAATAACACTCTCCTACCAACGAGACCTTACAGCAATAAAACTCTCCTACCAACGAGACCTTACAGCAATAACACTCTCCTACCAACGAGACCTTACAGCAATAACACTCTCCTACCAACGAGACCTTACAGCAATAAAACTCTCCTACCAACGAGGCCTTAGAGCAATAACACTCTCCTACCAACGAGACCTTACAGCAATAACACTCTCCTACCAACGAGGCCTTAGAGCAATAACACTCTCCTACCAACGAGACCTTAGAGCAATAACACTCTCCTACCAACGAGGCCTTACAGCAATAACACTCTCCTACCAACGAGACCTTACAGCAATAACACTCTCCTACCAACGAGACCTTACAGCAATAACACTCTCCTACCAACGAGACCTTAGAGCAATAACACTCTCCTACCAACGAGACCTTACAGCAATAACACTCTCCTACCAACGAGACCTTACAGCAATAACACTCTCCTACCAACGAGGCCTTACAGCAATAACACTCTCCTACCAACGAGACCTTAGAGCAATAACACTCTCCTACCAACGAGACCTTACAGCAATAACACTCTCCTACCAACGAGACCTTACAGCAATAACACTCTCCTACCAACGAGACCTTACAGCAATAACACTCTCCTACCAACGTGGCCTTACAGCAAATAACACTCTCCTACCAACGAGACCTTAGAGCAATAACACTCTCCTACCAACGAGACCTTACAGCAATAACACTCTCCTACCAACGTGGCCTTACAGCAATAACACTCTCCTACCAACGAGACCTTAGAGCAATAACACTCTCCTACCAACGTGGCCTTAGAGCAATAACACTCTCCTACCAACGAGACCTTAGAGCAATAACACTCTCCTACCAACGAGACCTTACAGCAATAACACTCTCCTACCAACGTGGCCTTACAGCAATAACACTCTCCTACCAACGAGGCCTTACAGCAATAACACTCTCCTACCAACGAGACCTTAGAGCAATAACACTCTCCTACCAACGAGGCCTTACAGCAATAACACTCTCCTACCAACGTGGCCTTAGAGCAATAACACTCTCCTACCAACGAGGCCTTAGAGCAATAACACTCTCCTACCAACGAGACCTTACAGCAATAACACTCTCCTACCAACGAGGCCTTACAGCAATAACACTCTCCTACCAACGAGACCTTACAGCAATAACACTCTCCTACCAACGAGACCTTAGAGCAATAACACTCTCCTACCAACGAGGCCTTACAGCAATAACACTCTCCTACCAACGAGACCTTACAGCAATAACACTCTCCTACCAACGAGACCTTACAGCAATAACACTCTCCTACCAACGAGGCCTTACAGCAATAACACTCTCCTACCAACGAGACCTTAGAGCAATAACACTCTCCTACCAACGAGACCTTACAGCAATAACACTCTCCTACCAACGTGGCCTTACAGCAATAACACTCTCCTACCAACGAGACCTTACAGCAATAACACTCTCCTACCAACGAGGCCTTAGAGCAATAACACTCTCCTACCAACGTGACCTTAGAGCAATAACACTCTCCTACCAACGAGACCTTACAGCAATAACACTCTCCTACCAACGTGGCCTTACAGCAATAACACTCTCCTACCAACGAGACCTTACAGCAATAACACTCTCCTACCAACGAGACCTTAGAGCAATAACACTCTCCTACCAACGTGACCTTAGAGCAATAACACTCTCCTACCAACGAGACCTTAGAGCAATAACACTCTCCTACCAACGTGACCTTAGAGCAATAACACTCTCCTACCAACGAGACCTTACAGCAATAACACTCTCCTACCAACGAGACCTTAGAGCAATAACACTCTCCTACCAACGTGGCCTTACAGCAATAACACTCTCCTACCAACGAGACCTTAGAGCAATAACACTCTCCTACCAACGTGGCCTTAGAGCAATAACACTCTCCTACCAACGAGACCTTAGAGCAATAACACTCTCCTACCAACGAGGCCTTAGAGCAATAACACTCTCCTACCAACGTGGCCTTACAGCAATAACACTCTCCTACCAACGAGGCCTTACAGCAATAACACTCTCCTACCAACGAGACCTTACAGCAATAACACTCTCCTACCAACGAGGCCTTACAGCAATAACACTCTCCTACCAACGTGGCCTTACAGCAATAACACTCTCCTACCAACGAGGCCTTAGAGCAATAACACTCTCCTACCAACGTGGCCTTACAGCAATAACACTCTCCTACCAACGAGGCCTTACAGCAATAACACTCTCCTACCAACGAGGCCTTAGAGCAATAACACTCTCCTACCAACGTGGCCTTACAGCAATAACACTCTCCTACCAACGAGGCCTTACAGCAATAACACTCTCCTACCAACGTGGCCTTACAGCAATAACACTCTCCTACCAACGAGGCCTTACAGCAATAACACTCTCCTACCAACGTGGCCTTACAGCAATAACACTCTCCTACCAACGAGGCCTTACAGCAATAACACTCTCCTACCAACGAGGCCTTACAGCAATAACACTCTCCTACCAACGAGGCCTTAGAGCAATAACACTCTCCTACCAACGTGGCCTTACAGCAATAACACTCTCCTACCAACGAGGCCTTAGAGCAATAACACTCTCCTACCAACGAGACCTTAGAGCAATAACACTCTCCTACCAACGTGGCCTTAGAGCAATAACACTCTCCTACCAACGAGACCTTAGAGCAATAACACTCTCCTACCAACGTGGCCTTACAGCAATAACACTCTCCTACCAACGAGACCTTACAGCAATAACACTCTCCTACCAACGTGGCCTTAGAGCAATAACACTCTCCTACCAACGAGACCTTAGAGCAATAACACTCTCCTACCAACGTGACCTTACAGCAATAACACTCTCCTACCAACGAGGCCTTACAGCAATAACACTCTCCTACCAACGAGACCTTACAGCAATAACACTCTCCTACCAACGAGGCCTTAGAGCAATAACACTCTCCTACCAACGTGACCTTAGAGCAATAACACTCTCCTACCAACGAGGCCTTAGAGCAATAACACTCTCCTACCAACGTGACCTTAGAGCAATAACACTCTCCTACCAACGAGGCCTTACAGCAATAACACTCTCCTACCAACGAGACCTTAGAGCAGTAACACTCTCCTACCAACGAGGCCTTACAGCAATAACACTCTCCTACCAACGTGACCTTAGAGCAATAACACTCTCCTACCAACGTGACCTTAGAGCAATAACACTCTCCTACCAACGAGACCTTTAGAGCAGCAATAACACTCTCCTACCAACGAGGCCTTAGAGCAATAACACTCTCCTACCAACGAGACCTTAGAGCAATAACACTCTCCTACCAACGAGGCCTTACAGCAATAACACTCTCCTACCAACGAGACCTTAGAGCAATAACACTCTCCTACCAACGTGGCCTTACAGCAATAACACTCTCCTACCAACGAGACCTTAGAGCAATAACACTCTCCTACCAACGAGACCTTAGAGCAATAACACTCTCCTACCAACGAGACCTTAGAGCAATAACACTCTCCTACCAACGAGGCCTTAGAGCAATAACACTCTCCTACCAACGATGGCCTTAGAGCAATAACACTCTCCTACCAACAAGGCCTTAGAGCAGTAACACTCTCCTACCAACGTGACCTTAGAGCAAATAACACTCTCCTACCAACGTGGCCTTAGAGCAGTAACACTCTCCTACCAACATGGCCTTAGAGCAGTAACACTCTCCTACCAACGAGAGCTTAGAGCAATAACACTCTCCTACCAACGAGGCCTTACAGCAATAACACTCTCCTACCAACGTGGCCTTACAGCAATAACACTCTCCTACCAACGTGGCCTTACAGCAATAAAACTCCCTCTACCAACGTGGCCTTACAGCAATAACACTCTCCTACCAACGAGGCCTTACAGCAATAACACTCTCCTACCAACGTGGCCTTACAGCAATAACACTCTCCTACCAACGAGGCCTTACAGCAATAACACTCTCCTACCAACGTGGCCTTACAGCAATAACACTCTCCTACCAACGAGGCCTTACAGCAATAACGCTCTCCTACCAACGAGGCCTTACAGCAATAACACTCTCCTACCAATGTGGCCTTACAGCAATAACACTCTCCTATCAACGAGGCCTTACAGCAATAACACTCTCCTACCAACGAGGCCTTAGAGCAATAACACTCTCCTACCAACGTGACCTTAGAGCAATAACACTCTCCTACCAACGAGGCCTTACAGCAATAACACTCTCCTACCAACGTGACCTTATAGCAATAACACTCTCCTACCAACGTGGCCTTAGAGCAATAACACTCTCCTACCAACGAGGCCTTAGAGCAATAACACTCTCCTACCAACGAGGCCTTACAACAATAACACTCTCCTACCAACGAGGCCTTACAGCAATAACACTCTCCTATCAACGAGGCCTTAGAGCAATAACACTCTCCTATCAACGAGGCCTTAGAGCAATAACACTCTCCTACCAACGTGGCCTTACAGCAATAACACTCTCCTATCAACGAGGCCTTAGAGCAATAACACTCTCCTATCAACGAGGCCTTAGAGCAATAACACTCTCCTGCCAACGTAGCCTTAGAGCAATAACACTCTCCTACCAACGAGGCCTTACAGCAATAACACTCTTCTACCAACGAGGCCTTACAGCAATAACACTCTCCTACCAACGAGGCCTTAGAGCAATAACACTCTCCTACCAACGTGGCCTTAGAGCAATAACACTCTCCTACCAACGAGGCCTTAGAGCAGTAACACTCTCCTACCAACAAGGCCTTAGAGCAGTAACACTCTCCTACCAACAAGGCCTTAGAGCAGTAACACTCTCCTACCAACGTGACCTTAGAGCAATAACACTCTCCTACCAACGTGACCTTAGAGCAATAACACTCTCCTACCAACGAGACCTTAGAGCAATAACACTCTCCTACCAACGAGGCATTAGAGCAGTAACACTCTCCTACCAACATGGCCTTTGAGCAGTAACACTCCCCTACCAACAAGGCCTTAGAGCAGTAACACTCTCCTACCAACGTGACCTTAGAGCAATAACACTCTCCTACCAACGTGGCCTTAGAGCAGTAACACTCTCCTACCAACATGGCCTTAGAGCAGTAACACTCTCCTATCAATGAGACCTTAGAGCAATAACACTCTCCTACCAACGAGGCCTTACAGCAATAACACTCTCCTACCAACGTGGCCTTACAGCAATAACTCTCTCCTACCAACGAGGCCTTACAGCAATAACACTCTTCTACCAACGAGGCCTTACAGCAATAACACTCTCCTACCAATGTGGCCTTACAGCAATAACACTCTCCTATCAACGAGTCCTTACAGCAATAACACTCTTCTACCAACGTGGTCTTACAGCAATAACACTCTACTACCAACGAGACCTTACAGCAATAACACTCTCCTACCAACGAGGCCTTAGAGCAATAACACTCTCCTACCAACGTGACCTTAGAGCAATAACACTCTCCTACCAACGAGGCCTTACAGCAATAACACTCTCCTACCAACGTGACCTTAGAGCAATAACACTCTCCTACCAACGAGGCCTTACAGCAATAACACTCTCCTACCAACGAGACCTTACAGCAATAACACTCTCCTACCAACGTGGCCTTAGAGCAATAACACTCTCCTACCAACGAGGCCTTACAGCAATAACACTCTCTTACCAACGTGGCCTTACAGCAATAACACTCTCCTACCAACGAGACCTTACAGCAATAACACTCTCCTACCAACGAGGCCTTAGAGCAGTAACACTCTCCTACCAACGTGACCTTAGAGCAATAACACTCTCCTACCAACGTGACCTTACAGCAATAACACTCTCCTACCAACGTGGCCTTACAGCAATAACACTCTTCTACCAACGAGACCTTACAGAAATAACACTCTCCTACCAACGAGGCCTTAGAGCAATAACACTCTCCTACCAACGTGACCTTAGAGCAATAACACTCTCCTACCAACGAGGCCTTAGAGCAATAACACTCTCCTACCAACGTGACCTTAGAGCAATAACACTCTCCTACCAACGAGGCCTTACAGCAATAACACTCTCCTACCAACGAGACCTTAGAGCAGTAACACTCTCCTACCAACGTGGCCTTACAGCAATAACACTCTCCTACCAACGTGACCTTAGAGCAATAACACTCTCCTACCAACGTGACCTTAGAGCAATAACACTCTCCTACCAACGAGACCTTAGAGCAATAACACTCTCCTACCAACGAGGCATTAGAGCAGTAACACTCTCCTACCAACATGGCCTTAGAGCAGTAACACTCTCCTACCAACAAGGCCTTAGAGCAGTAACACTCTCCTACCAACGTGACCTTAGAGCAATAACACTCTCCTACCAACGTGGCCTTAGAGCAGTAACACTCTCCTACCAACATGGCCTTAGAGCAGTAACACTCTCCTATCAACGAGACCTTACAGCAATAACACTCTCCTACCAACGTGGCCTTACAGCAATAACACTCTCCTACCAACGAGACCTTAGAGCAGTAACACTCTCCTACCAACGTGGCCTTACAGCAATAACACTCTCCTACCAACGTGACCTTAGAGCAATAACACTCTCCTACCAACGTGGCCTTAGAGCAATAACACTCTCCTACCAACGAGACCTTAGAGCAATAACACTCTCCTACCAACGAGGCCTTAGAGCAGTAACACTCTCCTACCAACAAGGCCTTAGAGCAGTAACACTCTCCTACCAACGTGACCTTAGAGCAATAACACTCTCCTACCAACGTGGCCTTAGAGCAATAACACTCTCCTACCAACGAGGCCTTACAGCAATAACACTCTCCTACCAACGAGACCTTAGAGCAGTAACACTATCCTACCAACGTGGCCTTACAGCAATAACACTCTCCTACCAACGTGACCTTAGAGCAATAACACTCTCCTACCAACGAGACCTTAGAGCAATAACACTCTCCTACCAACGAGGCATTAGAGCAGTAACACTCTCCTACCAACATGGCCTTAGAGCAGTAACACTCTCCTTCCAACAAGGCCTTAGAGCAGTAACACTCTCCTACCAACGTGACCTTAGAGCAATAACACTCTCCTACCAACGTGGCCTTAGAGCAGTAACACTCTCCTACCAACATGGCCTTAGAGCAGTAACACTCTCCTATCAACGAGACCTTAGAGCAATAACACTCTCCTACCAACGAGGCCTTACAGCAATAACACTCTCCTACCAACGTGGCCTTACAGCAATAAGACTCTCCTACCAACGAGACCTTAGAGCAGTAACACTCTCCTACCAACGTGGCCTTACAGCAATAACACTCTCCTACCAACGTGACCTTAGAGCAATAACACTCTCCTACCAACGTGACCTTAGAGCAATAACACACTCCTACCAACGTGGCCTTAGAGCAATAAAACTCTCCTACCAACGAGACCTTAGAGCAATAACACTCTCCTACCAACGAGGCCTTAGAGCAGTAACACTCTCCTACCAACAAGGCCTTAGAGCAGTAACACTCTCCTACCAACGTGACCTTAGAGCAATAACACTCTCCTACCAACGTGGCCTTAGAGCAATAACACTCTCCTACCAACAAGGCCTTAGAGCAGTAACACTCTCCTACCAACGTGACCTTAGAGCAGTAACACTCTCCTACCAACATGGCCTTAGAGCAGTAACACTCTCCTACCAACGTGGCCTTACAGCAATAACACTCCCTCTACCAACGTGACCTTATAGCAATAACACTCTCCTACCAACGAGGCCTTACAGCAATAACACTCTCCTACCAACGTGGCCTTACAGCAATAACACTCTCCTACCAACATGGCCTTACAGCAATAACACTCTCCTACCAACGTGGCCTTACAGCAATAACACTCCCTCTACCAACGTGGCCTTATAGCAATAACACTCTCCTACCAACGAGGCCTTACAGCAATAACACTCTCCTACCAACGTGGCCTTACAGCAATAACACTCTCCTACCAACGAGGCCTTACAGCAATAACACTCTCCTACCAACGTGGCCTTACAGCAATAACACTCTCCTATCAACGAGGCCTTACAGCAATAACGCTCTTCTACCAACGAGGCCTTACAGCAATAACACTCTCCTACCAATGTGGCCTTACAGCAATAACACTCTCCTATCAACGAGGCCTTACAGCAATAACACTCTCCTACCAACGAGGCCTTAGAGCAATAACACTCTCCTACCAACGTGACCTTAGAGCAATAACACTCTCCTACCAACGAGGCCTTACAGCAATAACACTCTCCTACCAACGTGACCTTATAGCAATAACACTCTCCTACCAACGTGGCCTTAGAGCAATAACACTCTCCTACCAACGTGACCTTAGAGCAGTAACACTCTCCTACCAACATGGCCTTAGAGCAGTAACACTCTCCTACCAACGTGGCCTTACAGCAATAACACTCCCTCTACCAACGTGGCCTTATAGCAATAACACTCTCCTACCAACGAGGCCTTACAGCAATAACACTCTCCTACCAACGTGGCCTTACAGCAATAACACTTTCCTACCAACATGGCCTTACAGCAATAACACTCTCCTACCAACGTGGCCTTACAGCAATAACACTCCCTCTACCAACGTGGCCTTATAGCAATAACACTCTCCTACCAACGAGGCCTTACAGCAATAACACTCTCCTACCAACGTGGCCTTACAGCAATAACACTCTCCTACCAACGAGGCCTTACAGCAATAACACTCTCCTACCAACGTGGCCTTACAGCAATAACACTCTCCTATCAACGAGGCCTTACAGCAATAACGCTCTTCTACCAACGAGGCCTTACAGCAATAACACTCTCCTACCAATGTGGCCTTACAGCAATAACACTCTCCTATCAACGAGGCCTTACAGCAATAACACTCTCCTACCAACGACGCCTTAGAGCAATAACACTCTCCTACCAACGTGACCTTAGAGCAATAACACTCTCCTACCAACGAGGCCTTACAGCAATAACACTCTCCTACCAACGTGACCTTATAGCAATAACACTCTCCTACCAACGTGGCCTTAGAGCAATAACACTCTCCTACCAACGAGGCCTTAGAGCAATAACACTCTCCTACCAACGAGGCCTTACAACAATAACACTCTCCTACCAACGAGGCCTTACAGCAATAACACTCTCCTATCAACGAGGCCTTAGAGCAATAACACTCTCCTATCAACGAGGCCTTAGAGCAATAACACTCTCCTACCAACGTGGCCTTACAGCAATAACACTCTCCTATCAACGAGGCCTTAGAGCAATAACACTCTCCTATCAACGAGGCCTTAGAGCAATAACACTCTCCTACCAACGAGACCTTACAGCAATAACACTCTCCTACCAACGAGACCTTACAGCAATAACACTCTCCTACCAATGAGGCCTTAGAGCAATAACACTCTCCTGCCAACGTAGCCTTAGAGCAATAACACTCTCCTACCAACGAGGCCTTACAGCAATAACACTCTTCTACCAACGAGGCCTTACAGCAATAACACTCTCCTACCAACGAGGCCTTAGAGCAATAACACTCTCCTACCAACGTGGCCTTAGAGCAATAACACTCTCCTACCAACGAGGCCTTAGAGCAGTAACACTCTCCTACCAACAAGGCCTTAGAGCAGTAACACTCTCCTACCAACAAGGCCTTAGAGCAGTAACACTCTCCTACCAACGTGACCTTAGAGCAATAACACTCTCCTACCAACGTGACCTTAGAGCAATAACACTCTCCTACCAACGAGACCTTAGAGCAATAACACTCTCCTACCAACGAGGCATTAGAGCAGTAACACTCTCCTACCAACATGGCCTTTGAGCAGTAACACTCCCCTACCAACAAGGCCTTAGAGCAGTAACACTCTCCTACCAACGTGACCTTAGAGCAATAACACTCTCCTACCAACGTGGCCTTAGAGCAGTAACACTCTCCTACCAACATGGCCTTAGAGCAGTAACACTCTCCTATCAATGAGACCTTAGAGCAATAACACTCTCCTACCAACGAGGCCTTACAGCAATAACACTCTCCTACCAACGTGGCCTTACAGCAATAACTCTCTCCTATCAACGAGGCCTTACAGCAATAACACTCTTCTACCAACGAGGCCTTACAGCAATAACACTCTCCTACCAATGTGGCCTTACAGCAATAACACTCTCCTATCAACGAGTCCTTACAGCAATAACACTCTTCTACCAACGTGGTCTTACAGCAATAACACTCTACTACCAACGAGACCTTACAGCAATAACACTCTCCTACCAACGAGGCCTTAGAGCAATAACACTCTCCTACCAACGTGACCTTAGAGCAATAACACTCTCCTACCAACGAGGCCTTACAGCAATAACACTCTCCTACCAACGTGACCTTAGAGCAATAACACTCTCCTACCAACGAGGCCTTACAGCAATAACACTCTCCTACCAACGAGACCTTACAGCAATAACACTCTCCTACCAACGTGGCCTTAGAGCAATAACACTCTCCTACCAACGAGGCCTTACAGCAATAACACTCTCTTACCAACGTGGCCTTACAGCAATAACACTCTCCTACCAACGAGACCTTACAGCAATAACACTCTCCTACCAACGAGGCCTTAGAGCAGTAACACTCTCCTACCAACGTGACCTTAGAGCAATAACACTCTCCTACCAACGTGACCTTAGAGCAATAACACTCTCCTACCAACGAGGCCTTAGAGCAATAACACTCTCCTACCAACGTGACCTTAGAGCAATAACACTCTCCTACCAACGAGGCCTTATAGCAATAACACTCTCCTACCAACGAGACCTTAGAGCAGTAACACTCTCCTACCAACGTGGCCTTACAGCAATAACACTCTCCTACCAACGTGACCTTAGAGCAATAACACTCTCCTACCAACGTGACCTTAGAGCAATAACACACTCCTACCAACGTGGCCTTAGAGCAATAAAACTCTCCTACCAACGAGACCTTAGAGCAATAACACTCTCCTACCAACGAGGCCTTAGAGCAGTAACACTCTCCTACCAACAAGGCCTTAGAGCAGTAACACTCTCCTACAAACGTGACCTTAGAGCAATAACACTCTCCTACCAACGTGGCCTTAGAGCAATAACACTCTCCTACCAACAAGGCCTTAGAGCAGTAACACTCTCCTACCAACGAGACCTTACAGCAATACCACTCTCCTACCAACGAGGGCTTAGAGCAATAACACTCTCCTACCAACGTGACCTTAGAGCAATAACACTCTCCTACCAACGAGGCCTTAGAGCAATAACACTCTCCTACCAACGTGACCTTAGAGCAATAACACTCTCCTACCAACGAGGCCTTACAGCTATAACACTCTCCTACCAACGAGACCTTAGAGCAGTAACACTCTCCTACCAACGTGGCCTTACAGCAATAACACTCTCCTACCAACGTGACCTTAGAGCAATAACACTCTCCTACCAACGTGACCTTAGAGCAATAACACACTCCTACCAACGTGGCCTTAGAGCAATAAAACTCTCCTACCAACGAGACCTTAGAGCAATAACACTCTCCTACCAACGAGGCCTTAGAGCAGTAACACTCTCCTACCAACAAGGCCTTAGAGCAGTAACACTCTCCTACAAACGTGACCTTAGAGCAATAACACTCTCCTACCAACGTGGCCTTAGAGCAATAACACTCTCCTACCAACAAGGCCTTAGAGCAGTAACACTCTCCTACCAACGTGACCTTAGAGCAGTAACACTCTCCTACCAACATGGCCTTAGAGCAGTAACACTCTCCTATCAACGAGATCTTAGAGCAATAACACTCTCCTACCAACGAGGCCTTACAGCAATAACACTCTCCTACCAACGTGGCCTTACAGCAATAACACTCTCCTACCAACGTGGCCGTACAGCAATAACACTCCCTCTACCAACGTGGCCTTATAGCAATAACACTCTCCTACCAACGAGGCCTTACAGCAATAACACTCTCCTACCAACGTGGCCTTACAGCAATAACACTCTCCTACCAACGAGGCCTTACAGCAATAACACTCTCCTACCAACGTGGCCTTACAGCAATAACACTCTCCTATCAACGAGGCCTTACAGCAATAACACTCTCCTACCAACGTGGCCTTAGAGCAATAACACTCTCCTACCAACGAGGCCTTACAGCAATAACACTCTCCTACCAACGTGGCCTTACAGCAATAACACTCTCCTACCAACGTGGCCTTACAGCAATAACACTCTCCTACCAACGAGGCCTTACAGCAATAACACTCTCCTACCAATGAGGCCTTAGAGCAATAACACTCTCCTACCAACGTGTCCTTAGAGCAGTAACACTCTTCTACCAACGAGGCCTTACAGCAATAACACTCTCCTACCAACGTGGCCTAACAGCAATAACACTCTCCTATCAACGAGTCCTTACAGCAATAAGACTCTTCTACCATTGTGGCCTTACAGCAATAACACTCTCCTACCAACGAGACCTTACAGCAATACCACTCTCCTACCAACGAGGCCTTAGAGCAATAACACTCTCCTACCAACAGAGGGAGGTAAATAAGAACCTGTTTAACTGAGTGACTATCATATCCTCTTCCTCTCATTGTTCTATCTACAGTCTAGGCCACAGGTGTCAAACCTGTTTGTCTAGGTCTTAATTGGATGCAAATAACAAAAACCAGAAGACACACATTGAGTTTGACACCCCTGGTCTGGGCTGATCCACTAAGACACACATTGAGTTTGACACCCCTGGTCTGAACCACTAAGACACACATTGAGTTTGACACCCCTGGTCTCGTCTGAACCACTAACACACACATTGACACCCCTGGTCTGGGCTGATCCACTAAGACACACATTCAGTTTGACACACCTGGTCTGAACCACTAAGACACACTTTGAGTTTGACACCCCTGGTCTGAACCACTAAGACACACATTGAGTTTGACACCCCTGGTCTGGGCTGAACCAATAAGACATACATTCAGTTTGACACCCCTGGTCTGGGCTGAACCAATAAGACATACATTCAGTTTGACACCCCTGGTCTGGGCTGAACCAATAAGACATACATTCAGTTTGACACCCCTGGTCTGGGCTGAACCAATAAGACATACATTCAGTTTGACACCCCTGGTCTGGGCTGAACCAATAAGACATACATTCAGTTTGACACCCCTGATCTGGGCTGAACCAATAAGACATACATTCAGTTTGACACCCCTGATCTGGGCTGAACCAATAAGACATACATTCAGTTTGACACCCCTGATCTGGGCTGAACCAATAAGACTGGTTAAAGCAGATATTATTATTATTTTTTGTATTTATTTTTGTATGTATTTTTTTTTTTTTTTACTTTTTCCTCCTCCTGACCGAAGTCAGCATGCATGTGCCCGGCCCGCTACAAGGAGTCGCTAGAGCGCGATAGAACAAGGACATCCCGCCCGGCCAAACCCTCCCCTAACCCAGACGATGCTGGGCCAATTGCCGCCACATGGGTGTCCCGGTCGCAGCCGGCTGCGACACATCCTTGGATCGAACCCGTATCTGTAGTGATGCCTTAGACCGCTGCGCCGGCCGCGGCCGCGATACTATTTCATCCCCCTCATGGTTCACGTTATGGTTGGGGCTAGATCTGTGGTTAGGACCAACTTCTACCTGCTACCTATCTATTGTACTGTAGGGTTACACTTTGGCTAGAGTTTGAGGCTGGTGTTGTTCATATCTTCCTGAAGCCAGAGGATGTCGGAGTGACACATTCCCCTGTAGTGTCTCAGTGGCAGAGAGGAGTCAAGTAGCCAAGTGGTCGTTAATGATGTCACCTAGCCTGATTGACTCTTCATTAAACGCAGATCAATCCAGGATGCGGATATATATACCCCTACACACACACCCACCCCGCCCACAGGCACCCACACAGCAGCACACGCGCACACACACACACACACACACACACACACAGCACACACACACACACACACACACACACACACACACACACACACACCTGACTGAGACACCCCCCGACTGAGACAGACGCTCTTTACAGAGTCTTATCTCAGGAGAACAGGAGAGAACACCAGCCCAGGAGAGAGAAAGGGAAGGAGGAGTGGAGAGAAGGAGAGAGACTCCCAGCACTAATCACACACTGCCCATGTCAACGTGGCTCCCCTCGCTGAGTACTAATGTGCCTCCACAATTATGATCCTGGAAGTGAGAGAGGGAGAGGGAGAGAGAGAGAGAGAGAGAGAGAGAGAGAGAGAGAGAGAGAGAGAGAGAGAGCATAAAATAAAGTGAGAGTGCATAGATGAGAGAGAGAGAGAGAGAGAGAGAGCGAGAGAGAGAAAGTGAAAACAATGCTTTGAAGAAGGAGCAATTTCCCCTCTCTACTCATCTGTTCTTGGTCCTGTTCCTGTTCCTATTCCTGTTCCTGTAGCTGTCCTTCCACTCCTCTTACCTTTTCCTCATATCCCTTTCAGACCCTCAATGCTGCTGGTGTTTCAACTGCACATTTAATGCCTTACATAACACCATTCCACGTCAGCTTCATGTCCACTCTAGTTCCCTTTGCGAGTAGTTCTCCAAAGCAATACAAAGTCATCTTGGTCGCTGGCTCTGGGTAAGTAGCTGGTGTCTGCCCTCTGGGTGTGTCTGAATAGAGCCCTCGTCCCTCTCCACCTCAGAGCACCGCCGGGGGAACTCATTTAAATCAAGAGCGCGCCAGAGAGAAAGGAAAGATAGAGAAGGGGATGAAAGCAATTGACCCCGCTGCTCCTCTCTTCTAAAGTCTTTCTCTCTTCTATCCTGACTCTCTCCTCAAAGATATTATGTGCTCCAGTGTCACTAAATTGTGTAGGCAAAATCCTCTCACCGAATAACCCCACCTGCACTGAGGTTGAAGAGGGGAGTTAGCATTAGCGATGGTTAGCGAGGGGGGGGTCTAAGCATTCCTGGGCTAACGCTAACGTTTCGTTAGCCTCTGCCCTGACAGAATGAGGGATAAATGGCTGGGGCTGTCGCCTGGCACAGGAGGCTAGCGTTAGCGTTGGCGCACGAGCGTTAGCATAATTACAGCTCTTTATAATACGCTAAAATTAGCACTTTGTTAGTGCTGGCTCCCCTCCTCTAGATAACATGGTGGCACGACCCCCTCCATTCTTAAACGTGTTAATGGTTGGGTGATTATATACTCTTCCCTCTCGTTGCAGGAGCGGATAAACACCAGGGGAATAAAATAGAGCTCCTTATGCTTCATTGTTCTTGGTGATTATTTGTGAGGATATGAATGCTGATGAGGAGAGGAAGGAAACGGGGGGAAATTGCTCCATCATCAAAACAGTTCCCTGAGCAAGCAACATTGCCTAAGCAAGCAAAGTACATAATAAACAAAAGTGAAAAAAAACAATAAGAAGTTCCAAAATAATAAAAGACATTACAAATGTCATATTAAATCAAATCAAATCAAATTGTATTTTTCATATGCGCCGAATACAAATAGGTATAGACCTTGTACACATGCTTACTTACATTAGCTAGCAGTATGGATGGCAAAGGCAGATTAGCAACTCATCGCCTGATTCTCACATGGCACCACGATCTCTTTCCACGAAATCTCAGTTTCCTTCTCCATCAAAAGAAGTGGATGAGGGCCTGTTTGTGTGGTTTGGAGTATATCCTTCCCATCCGACTCATTAAAGAAAAATTATTTGTCCAATTCGAGGTGAGAAATCACTGTTCTAATGTCCACAAGCTCTTTTCGGTCATAAGAGACGGTAGCAGCAACATTATGTACAAAACAAGTTACAAACAATGTGAAAAAACAAAGAAAATAGCACGGTTGGTTAAGAGCCAGTAAAATAACAACCCCCCGGAGCCATCTTTTCAGTTTCAAATGTCATTTTCTGTCATATTATGTCTATTAATATGTCATATTATGTCTATATACAGTGTTGTAACGATGTGCAAATAGTTAAAGTACAAAAGGGAAAATAAATGAACATAAATATGTTCTTCACTGGTTGCCATTTTCTTGTGGCAACAGGTCACACATCTTGCAGCTGTGATGTCACACTGTGGTATTTCACCCAGTAGATATGGGAGTTCATCAAAATTGGGTTTGTTTTCGATACTTTGTGGATCTGTGTAATCTGAGGGAAATCTGTGTCTCTAATATGGTCATACATTGGGCAGGAGGTTAGGAAGTGCAGCTCAGTTTCCACCTCATTTTGTGGGCAGTGTGCACATAGCCTGTCTTCTCTTGAGAGCCAGGTCTGCCTACGGTGGCCTCTCTCAATAGCAAGGCTATGCTCACTGAGTCTGTACATAGTCAAAGCTTTCCTTAAGTTTGGGTCAGTCACAGTGGTCAGGTATTCTGCCACTGTGTACTCTCTGTTTAGGGCCAAATAGCATTGTAGTTTCTGCTATTTTTTTGTTAATTCTTTCCAATGTGTCAAGTAATTATCTTTTTGTTTTCTCATGATTTGGTTGGGTTAAATTGTGTTGCTGTCCTGTGGCTCTATGGGGTCAGTGTGTGTTTGTAAACAGAGCCCCAGGACCAGCTTGCTTAGGGGACTCTTCTCCAGGTTCATCTCTCTGTAGGTGATGGCTTTGTTATGGAAGGTTTGGGAATCGCTTCCTTTTAGGTGGTTGTAGAATTTAACGGCTCTTTTCTGGATTTTGATAATTAGTGGGTATCAGCCTAATTCTGCTCTGCATGTATTATTTGGTGTTTTACGTTGTACACAGAGGATATTTTTGCAGAAATCTGCATGCAGAGTCTGTATTTGGTGTTTGTCCCATTTTGTGAATTTTTGGTTGGTAAGCGGACCCCAGACCTCAAAACCATGAAGGGCAACGGGTTCTATAACTGATTGAAGTATTTTTAGCCAGATCCTAATTGATATGTTTAATTTTATGTTTCTTGTGATGGCATAGAATGCCCTTCTAGCTCAGCTCAGTGGAAGTCACCTGTGGCACTGATGTTTAGGACGAGGTATGTATAGTTTTTTGTGTGCTCTAGGGCAACGGTGTCTAGATGGAATTTGTATTTGTGGTCCTGGCGTCTGGACCCTTTTTGGAACACCATTATTTTGGTCTTACTGAGATTTACTGTCAGGGCCCAGGTCTGGCAGAATCTGTGCAGAAGATCTAGGTGCTGCTGTAGGCCCTCCTCCTTGGTTGGTGACAGAAGCACCAATTCATCAGCAAAGAGTAGACATTTGACTTCAGATTCTAGTAGGGTGAGGCCGGTTGCTGCAGACTGTTCTAGTGCCCTCGCCAATTCGTTGATATATATGTTTAAGAGGGTGGGGCTTAAAAGCTGCATCCCTGTCTCAACCCACGGCCCTGTGGAAAGAAATGTGTATGTTTCTTTGTGTAAATGGATTTTATAATGTCGTATGTTTTTCCACAGTGCCACTTTCCATCAATTTGTATAGCACTTGCTCTCTCTGTCTCTCTCTCTCTCTCTCATCTCTCTCTGTCTCTCTCTCCCCCCCCCCCCTCTCTCTCTCTCTCTCTCTCTGTCTCCCCCCTCCTCTCTCTCTTCAGTGTGGTCTGGTGGAATATGTGTCTGCACTCTGTATTTCAGCCCCTGTTCACATAGAAGTGTTTGACCATGTCTGCCATACAACATGTAGAAAGAGAAAAAAACAGAGGGGGATAGAGGACAACACAATAGTGGAGCGGTGGCACCAGGAGTGAGATGGCCATGACCTCATCAACACTCGACACCAAGACTTAACTTCGCTTGGGTAATCTTCCATGACCTCAATATGAGAAAAACCATGGAAGGTTTCCAGATCATGATTGGGGTTGTGTCCTCTGAGGCTACATTGACCGATACAATAGGCCTACAGGTGTACTCAAATGAAATAATGACATAACATACGTTTTATTTGTGACTAATTAAAAAACAAAACAAGTATTACACTAAAATGAGTAACTCTTTTGGCCCAGGTCTGGATGGCAAAGTTCCATGCATTAATGAGTTGTTTTGGGAGGTGGTTTAGAAGTGTTGAGATGCAGTGATTCTGAGATTGTCCTGGTCCCTGTCACTGTGGATGTCCCTATACTACCCTGTGTGTTTGTGTTTCTGTTCTGAAGGGCCTGGGGGAATGACATCAACCCTGACAGAGGGACAACCAGACAGACAACATTACAATGCAACAGCCTCCCATCTTATTGACTAGTCAAACCGTTGGCCATGAGGAAACCAGGCTTCCTACATATTATGTAGTACACGTTAGCAGCACGTTAACAACGATGGCTACATAACAACTAAATGTTATTCCTGTCAATCATCTTCTCCAATACCTTGTCTCCGTTAAACATATCTAGGAGTAGAACCACAGTCATATCATTATCACAGTGACTCATCTGGATAGTAACTGCTGATGTTGTTAAAGGTCCAATGCAGCCGTTTTCATCTCAATATCAAATCACTTCGGGTCGGCAGGTAGCCTAGTGGTTAGAGCATTGGGCCACTAACCAAATGGTTGCTAGATCGAATCCCAGAGCCTGCAAGGTAAAAATCTGTCATTCTGCTCCTGAACAAGGCAGTTAACCCACTGTTCTTAGGCTGTCATTGTAAATAAGAATTTGTCCTTAACTGACTTGCCTGGTTAAATAAATAAAAAACTATGAAGGGAGGATTTTCAGGCTTTCATTTCAAACAGCACTTATACTAAAAGGACATTATTACAAATTTCACAGTATTATTCCAACCTCCTAGTATGGAAATATACATACAAAACACAGGACAATCACATTTTTGACTGCACTGGGCCTTTAATATAGATTAGTTGGAGGAGTCAATGCACAATGTCAATACCACTGGGACGAGCTGTCGCAAATGGATTCCAACATGTATATTTTCTTGGGCCCCGTTGCAGTATGTGTGTGTGCAGTATGTGTGTGTGCAGTATGTGTGTGTGCAGTATGTGTGTGTACAGTATGTGTGTGTGCAGTATGTGAGTGTACGGTATGTGTGTGTGCAGTATGTGAGTGTACAGTATGTGAGTGTACAGTATGTGTGTGTGCAGTATGTGAGTGTACAGTATGTGTGTGTGCAGTATGTGTGTGTGCAGTATGTGGGGGTACAGTATGTGTGTGTGCAGTATGTGTGTGTGTGCAGTATGTGAGTGTGCAGTATGTGGGTGTGCAGTATGTGGGGGTACAGCATGTGTGTGTGCAGTATGTGTGTGTGTGCAGTATGTGTGTGTGCAGTATGTGGGGGTACAGCATGTGTGTGTGCAGTATGTGTGTGTACAGTATGTGTGGGTGCAGTATGTGAGTGTACAGTATGTGTGTGTGCGGTATGTGAGTGTGCAGTATGTGGGTGTACACTCCCCGGGGTTGTTTCTTAATTTGCTGTGCTGATGCTCATTACGGGGGTCTGTGGGTTTCCTGCCCTCCAAGCTGTGGTGACCTGTTGGCCCCATTAGAGCTGAACCTGATAGAGATGATGTGGTGACCTATTGGCCCCATTAGAGCTGAACCTGATAGAGATGATGTGATGACCTGTTGGATAATTAGAACTGAACCTGATAGAGATTATGTGATGACCTGTTGGCCCCATTAGAACTGAACATGATAGAGATGATGTGGTGACCTGTTGGCCCCATTAGAACTGAACCTGATAGAGATGATGTGGTGACCTGTTGGATAATTAGAGCTGAACCTGATAGAGATGATGTGGTGACCTGTTGGATCACCCATTAGAGCTGAACCTGATAGAGATGATGTGATGACCTGTTGGCCCCATTAGAGCTGAACCTGATAGAGATGATGTGGTGACCTGTTGGATAATTAGAGCTGAACCTGATAGAGATGATGTGTTGACCTGTTGGATAATTAGAGCTGAACCTGATAGAGATGATGTGGTGACCTGTTGGCCCCATTAGAACTGAACCTGATAGAGATGATGTGGTGACCTGTTGGCCCCATTAGAGCTGAACCTGATAGAGATGATGTGGTGAGCTGTTGGATAATTAGAGCTGAACCTGATAGAGATGATGTGGTGACCTGTTGGCCCCATTAGAACTGAACCTGATAGAGATGATGTGGTGACCTGTTGGCCCCATTAGAGCTGAACCTGATAGAGATGATGTGGTGACCTGTTGGATAATTAGAGCTGAACCTGATAGAGATGATGTGTTGACCTGTTGGATAATTAGAGCTGAACCTGATAGAGATGATGTGGTGACCTGTTGGCCCCATTAGAACTGAACCTGATAGAGATGATGTGATGACCTGTTGGATAATTAGAGCTGAACCTAATGGAGATGATGTGGTGAGCTGTTGGATAATTAGAGCTGAACCTGATAGAGATGATGTGGTGACCTGTTGGCCCCATTAGAACTGAACCTGATAGAGATGATGTGGTGACCTGTTGGATAATTAGAGCTGAACCTAATAGAGATGATGTGGTGAGCTGTTGGATAATTAGAGCTGAACCTGATAGAGATGATGTGGTGACCTGTTGGCCCCATTAGAACTGAACCTGATAGAGATGATGTGGTGACCTGTTGGCCCCATTAGAAATGAACCTGATAGAGATGATGTGGTGAGCTGTTGGCCCCATTAGAACTGAACCTAATAGAGATGATTTGGTGACCTGTTGGCCCCATTAGAGCTGAACCTGATAGAGATGATGTGGTGACCTGTTGGCCCCATTAGAGCTGAACCTGATAGAGATGATGTTGTGACCTGTTGGATAATTAGAGCTGAACCTGATAGAGATGATGTGTTGACCTGTTGGATAATTAGAGCTGAACCTGATAGAGATGATGTGTGTGACCTGTTGGCACTACCATTAGAGACTGAACCTGATAGAGATGATGTGGTGACCTGTTGGCCCCATTAGAACTGAACCTGATAGAGATGATGTGGTGACCTGTTGGATAATTAGAGCTGAACCTAATAGAGATGATGTGGTGAGCTGTTGGATAATTAGAGCTGAACCTGATAGAGATGATGTGGTGACCTGTTGGCCCCATTAGAGCTGAACCTGATAGAGATGATGTGTTGACCTGTTGGATAATTAGAGCTGAACCTGATAGAGATGATGTGGTGACCTGTTGGCCCCATTAGAACTGAACCTGATAGAGATGATGTGGTGACCTGTTGGCCCCATTAGAACTGAACCTGATAGAGATGATGTGGTGACCTGTTGGCCCCATTAGAGCTGAACCTGATAGAGATGATGTGGTGACCTGTTGGATAATTAGAGCTGAACCTGATAGAGATGATGTGTGACCTGTTGGCATACATTAGAGACTGAACCTGATAGAGATGATGTGGTGACCTGTTGGCCCCATTAGAGCTGAACCTGATAGAGATGATGTGGTGACCTGTTGGACTCCCATTAGAGCTGAACCTGATAGAGATGATGTGGTGACCTGTTGGCCCATCAATTAGAGACTGAACCTGAATAGAGATGATGTGGTGAGCCTGTTGGCACCTACATTAGAGCTGAACCTGATAGAGATGATGTGGTGACCTGTTGGTCACATTAGAGCTGAACCTTGTGTCAGTGGAGGCTGGTGGAAGGAACTATAGGAAGATAGGTTCATTGTATTGTCTGCAATGGAATTAATGGAATGGAGTAAAACATGTCGATTCCATATATTTGATGTGTTTCATACCATTCCATTTATTCCGTTCTAGCTATTACAATTAACCCATCCTCCTATAGCTGCTCCCACCAGCCCCCTTTGGTGTATATATATCCATGTGTCTGCCTGATCACATCAGAAAAAGTGCAGAGCAGGGGTCCCTGAGTTGAAATTAAACCCTTGCTGCTCCTACAGGCGCCTGAAAGTGATTACCGTTAAATTAAAACCTACGACCGTAAATGTGCCCCCGTTACAGGAACTCTCACTATTCATCAAAATGATCCCTTGGTGCGTCTTTTGCTTATCAGTTTGTAAAATATTGTCCGTGACACTGGCCGGTAATTAATGCACTAAATCAATTCTGATTCCCTTCGCACTGATTGGTCCTACTGGGATGCCGACACTATCCCAAATGATGGTCACAGATGCACAGGGCAGAGAGGAATGTACCCACTACCAGTCTATTCATTCTCATTTCCAACAGTTCTTTCCCTTCTTCGGTCTCAGTTCAATCAAAGTCACATTGCGGTACAGTGCTTATCTAATGTCTGTTTTTCCCATGGTTAATTAAAATCAAAGGATTTGATTGTGGCCTAATATTATATTTCAACAGTAAAAATACTTAATAAACATGTACCAAAAGGCAGTACGCTTTCATTGCCTTACAAACACAGTACAAAATGTCATTATCCGTCAATATGTCCATCCATCACTAGTATGTTTTTTTTGATGGCCATTGATTGTCCCTGTCCCCCGCGTCGCAAAGGAGAATGGCGGCAACTCAAAGTTGTGCTGGGATTCCTGAGAGCTGCAAGGATCTAAGTCTAGGACAGGGGATTAGCTCAAACAAACCACAGTGTCTGCTGTAGATCTCCCCTATATCATGAGACATCCTGGTAAACAACTATGGTAAACAAGGAAGTGACAGGGGAGCAAGGACTTTAAACCCCTGTAGGTCTAAGCCCTTAGATCACAATATCTTCTGAGCTAAAATATGGTGTTTTAAGATGGAAATAAAATGTATCATTTTAACCATCTGATTTTGAATTTTAGGACCCCTGTAGGTATATATATATATATATAATATATATACTGCTCAAAAAAAATAAAGGGAACACTTAAACAACACATCCTAGATCTGAATGAAAGAAATAATCTTATTAAATACTTTTTTCTTTACATAGTTGAATGTGCTGACAACAAAATCACACAAAAATAATCAATGGAACTCCAATTTATCAACCCATGGAGGTCTAGCTTTGGAGTCACACTCAAAATTAAAGTGGAAAACCACACTACAGGCTGATCCAACTTTGATGTAATGTCCTTAAAACAAGTCAAAATGAGGCTCAGTAGTGTGTGTGGCCTCCACATGCCTTTATGACCTCCCTACAACGCCTGGGCATGCTCCTGATGAGGTGGCGGATGGTCTCCTGAGGGATCTCCTCCCAGACCTGGACTAAAGCATCCGCCAACTCCTGGACAGTCTGTGGTGCAACGTGGCGTTGGTGGATGGAGTGAGACATGATGTCCCAGATGTGCTCAGTTGGATTCAGGTCTGGGGAACGGGCGGGCCAGTCCATAGCATCAATGCATTCCTCTTGCAGGAGAACTGCTGACACACTCCAGCCACATGAGGTCTAGCATTGTCTTGCAATAGGAGGAACCCTGGGCCAACTGCACCAGCATATGGTCTCACAAGGGGTCTGAGGATCTCATCTCGGTACCTAATGGCAGTCAGGCTACCTCTGGCGAGCACATGGAGGGCTGTGCAGCCCCCCAAAGAAATGCCACCCCACACCATGACTGACCCACCGCCAAACCGGTCATGCTGGAGGATGTTGCAGGCAGCAGAACGTTCTCCACGGCGTCTCCAGACTCTGTCACGTCTGTCACGTGCTCAGTGTGAACCTGCTTTCATCTGTGAAGAGCACAGGGAGCCAGTGGCGAATTTGCCAATCTTGGTGTTCTCTGACAAATGCCAAACGTCCTGCACGGTGTTGGGCTGTAAGCACAACCCCCACCTGTGGATGTCGGGCCCTCATACCACCCTCATGGAGTCTGTTTCTGACCGTTTGAGCAGACACATGCACATTTGTGGCCTGCTGGAGGTCATTTTGCAGGGCTCTGGCAGTGTGCTCCTCCTGCTCCTCCTTGCACAAAGGCGGAGGTAGCCGTCCTGCTGCTGGGTTGTTGCCCTCCTACGGCCTCCTCCACGTCTCCTGATGTACTGGCCTGTCTCCTGGTAGTACCTCCATGCTCTGGACACTACGCTGACAGACACAGCAAACCTTCTTGCCACAGCTCGCATTGAAGTGCCATCCTGGATGAGCTTCACTACCTGAGCCATTTGTGTGGGTTGTAGACTCCGTCTCATGCTACCACTAGAGTGAAAGCACCGCCAGCATTAAAAAGTGACCAAAACATCAGCCATGAAGCATAGGAACTGAGAAGTGGTCTGTGGTCACCACCTGCTGAACCACTCCTTTATTGGGGGTGTTTTGCTTATTGCCTATAATTTCCACCTGTTGTCTATTCCATTTGCACAACAGTATGTGAAATTTATTGTCAATCAGTGTTGCTTCATAAGTGGACAGTTTGATTTCACAGAAGTGTGATTGACTTGGAGTTACATTGTGTTGTTACAAGTGTTCCCTTTATATTTTTTTGAGCAGTATATATATATATATATATATATATATATATATATATATATATATATATATATATATATATATATATATATATATATATACCTACCTACCTACCTACCTACCTACCTACCTACCTACCTACCTACCTACAGGGGTCCTAAAATTATATGTATAGATATATATACCTACAGGGGTATATATATATATACAGTTTAAGTCGGACGTTTACATACACTTAGGTTGGAGTCATTAAAACTAGTTTTTCAACCACTCCACAAATTTCTTGTTAACAAACCATAGTTTTAGCAAGTCGGTTAGGACATCTACTTTGTGCATGACACAATACATGTTTCCAACAATTGTTTACAGACAGATTATTTCACTTATAATTCACTGTATCACAATTCCAGTGGGTCAGAAGTTTACATACACTAAGTTGACTGTGCCTTTAAACCGCTTGGAAAATTCCAGAAAATGATGTCATGGCTCTAGAAGCTTCTGATAGGCTAATTGACATAATTTGAATCAATTGGAGGTGTACCTGCGGATGTATTTCAAGGCCTACCTTCAAACTCAGGGCTTCTTTGCTTGACATCATGGGAAAATCAAAAGAAATCTGCCAAGACCTCAGAAAAAAATGGTATACCTCCACAAGTCTGGTTCATCCTTGGGAGCAATTTCCAAATGCCTGAAGGTACCACGTTCATATATATCAAACAATAGTACACAAGTATAAACACCATGGGACCACGCAGCCGTCATACCGTTCAGGAAGGAGACGTGTTCTGTCCTCCTAGAGATGAACGTACTTTGGTGCGAAAAGTGCAAATCAATCCCAGAACAACAGCAAAGGACCTTGTGAAGATGCTGGAGGAAACAGGTACAAAAGTATCTATATCCACAGTAAAATGAGTCCTATATCGACATAACCTGAAAGGCTGCTCAGCAAGGAAGAAGCCACTGCTCCAAAACCGCCATAAAAAAAGCCAGACTACGGTTTGCAACTGCACATGGGGACAAAGATCATACTTTCAGAAATGTCCTCTGGTCTGATAAAAACAAAAATAGAACTGTTTGGCCATAATGACATTGTTATGTTTGGAGGAAAAAGGGGGAGGCTTGCAAGCCGAAGAACACCATTCCAACCGTGAAGCACGGAGGTGGCAGCATCATGTTGTGGGGGTGCTTTGCTGCAGGAGGGACTGGTGCACTTCACAAAATAGATGGCATCATGAGGGAGGAAAATTCTGTGGATATATTGAAGCAACATCTCAAGACATTAGTCAGAAAGTTAAAGCTTGGTCACAAATGGGTCTTCCAAATGGACAATGAGCATACTTCCAAAGTTGTGGCAAAATGGCTTAAGGACAACAAAGTCAAGGTATTGGAGTGGCCATCATAAAGCACTGACCTCAATCCAATAGAACATTTGTGGGAAGAACTGAAAAAGCGTGTGTGAGCAAGGAGGCCTACAAACCTGACTCAGTTTCACACCAGCTCTGTCAGGAGGAATGTGCCAAAATTCACCTTATTTATTGTGGGAAGCTTGTGTAAGTCTACCCAAAATGTTTGACCCAAGTTAAACAATTTAAAGGCAATGCTACCAAATACTAATTGAGTGTATGTAAACTTCTGACCCACTGGGAATGTTTTTATTTTCTCTACTTATTCTGACATTTCACATTCTTAAAATAAAATGGTAATCCTAATTGACTTAAAACAGGGAATTTTTACAAGGATTACATGTCAGGAATTGTGAAAAACAGAGTTTAAATGTATTTGGCGTATGTAAAGGTGTATGTAAACTTACGACTTCAACTGTGTGTATATATATATACATATATATATACATATATATATACATACACATACATATATATATATATACATACATATACATACATATATATATATATATATATATATATATATATATATATATATATATATATATATATATATGTGTATGTATATGTATGTGTATGTATATATATATATGTATGTGTATGTATATATATATATGTATATATATATATATTTGTGTGTGTATATACATATGTGTGTGTGTGTGCATATGTCACGTCCTGGCCAGTATAAGGGTTAATTGTTATTGTAGTTTGGTCAGGACGTGGCAGAGGGTATTTGTTTTATGTGGTCCAGGGTGGTGTTTTGGTAAAAGGGTGTTTGATTTAGTATTTCCGGGTTTTTTGGTTTATGGTCTATGTTTATGTATTTCTATGTGTAGTCTAGTAAGTGTGTTTCTATGTGGAGTTAATTGGGGTGGACTTCCAATTGAAGGCAGCTGTGTGGTGTTGCCTTTGATTGGAAGTCCTATATTAGTTGGGTGTGTTTGTCTGTGTGTTTGTGGGAAATTGTTCTGTGTTTAGCCTTGTGCCTTGCCAGACTGTCAGTGGATCGTTCGTTCTCTTGTTTGTTGTTTTTGTGTTCGTTTTGATTTAATAAATGTTCAAAATGAACAAACACAGTCCTGCTGCATTTTGGTCCTCCTTCACCGACGAAACCCGTGACAGCATATATATATGTGTGTGCATATAAAGCAATTATTTGATGAAACATTGAACATTAATGCAAACCAATTCTGGGCCAGAACAAATTAAACGTGGTTATCCTCTTTACTGAGTTTATATTGTGTTATTTAAAGCAGCTTCTTATAGTGTTGTATAGTCATTGAGGAGGTGTGAGATCTGGGTCGTATTCACACATACAGCAAAAGGAAGAAAACGGGGAGCGACTGCATCAACCTGGGGTAATAAGAAACTCTTGTTTAAATGTTCCATTTTAAAACACTTTGTTACGGTGTGCTCTAATGAATATGACCCTGCTGTCACTTATACCTGGCAAAGTGTCTCCTCCCATATTACCCCCAATCCTTTGTAAGTCAGGGCATAATTATTTATTCAGAAAACAATATTGTATTATTTCCGTCAGATATGATGTAGGTTCTTATGAAAGCCTTGCTGTATGTGAGGTGTATTAAACTAGTAATGAGAAGTAGATTCTACAGCGTTGAATATCCCTTTATGTAAGCAGCATTGATCAAAGACACTTTGTTGAATACGTGTACATGTGTTCCAGCCCTGTAATCACATGCTAATGTCCGTAGTTCCCATCGTGTTCACAGGCTCACTCCACTCATTCTTTCATTCTTAGGGTAATGAGAGCGAGGAACAGAAAGAGAGAGAGGGGGGAGGGATGCAGAGACAGAGAGACAGAGAGAGACAGAGAGAGAGAGACAGAGAGAGACAGAGAGAGAGACAGAGAGAGACAGAGAGAGAGACAGAGAGAGATAGAGAGAGAGAGAGACAGAGAGAGACAGAGAGAAAGAGAGAAAGAGAGATGGGAAAAGAGAGGGAGAGAGAGAGAGAGACAGAGAGAGAGACAGAGAAAGAGAGAAAGAGAGATGGGAAAAGAGAGGGAGAGAGACAGAGAGACAGAGAGACAGAGAGAGAGAGAGAGAGACAGAGAGAGCCAGAGAGAAAGAGAGAAAGAGAGATGGGAAAAGGGAGAGAGAGAGAGAGAGACAGAGAGACAGAGAGACAGAGAGAGACAGAGAGAGACAGAGAGAGACAGAGAGAGAGAGAGAGACAGAGAGAGACAGAGAGAAAGAGAGAAAGAGAGATGGGAAAAGAGAGGGAGAGAGAGAGAGAGACAGAGAGAGACAGAGAGAGAGAGAGACAGAGAGAGAGAGAAAGAGAGAAGGGAAAAGAGACTGAGAGAGAAATACCTTGGTATTTAGGCCAAAGCCTACACCATAATGAAAGTTTTTCACAGTGCACTCATAAGTGTCACTAAGTGTCACTAAGCAGCCGTCTCGACAGGTGCCCCCGGCTTTGGCGGTGGTGACACCAGTGCCTGTGCCTCTCTGACTCGCCGCCCGGCTGCTGTGCCCTGAGCCCCCAGCCTCGGATATTAAAATGCATTATTCCACCACCGCTTAATTTATGAGTCTGTGTAAATTGTTTCCCTCTGCGGCTTTTTAATATCTGCCTCTCACAGCTGGTTTGGACATATATGCGCCGCGTCACGCCGCCTGCCATGCAGAACAGAAGAAACAGATTGCGTTCCTCAGTGACAGTGACATTTATATTCTGTGGCTGCTGATTGGGATGCAGAACGACATACTGGAAGGGTCTCAAGATAGAGCCTAGCAGCACGCCGGGTCCCCAGCCTCCGATGATTAGACAGTTTAGAAGGTTTAGAACGTTCACAGACGGCCAATAGCTGACCTCAGGGGGGCCAGGAGGCGCATGAGGTCCCCGGAGCCTGCTGGAACTGACTCACTGACTCCTGAGTAAAAGCATGGTGATTACGTGTCTTTATTCCCGGGCTGGCGGCCATTCTTCCTCTTTCTCTCTCCTCTCTCTCCGTCTGGGATATACTGTAGCTACAGCTCCTTCAAGGTGCTGGTTCTGGCAGGAAAACTGAGCATCCAAAAGAGTCCAAACCCGCACACTCGGAAAATAGGACAAATTCGATTGACTTAGAAATAAAATGAAGTGGAGTGAATTCCCTTGTGAAATGTGTGACTATATAAAGATGTCATTGATATGCCAGAACATCTCTCTCACCATACCCTCTCTCTCATGTTCCCCCTGAATCAGACATCCATCTGTGATTAGAACAATTTGATCTGGGCTGATGAAGTTGTTTAGCGGGGAACAAGCCGCTGCTTCAGAACAGCTGAGGGTGCCACCACAGACAATTGACTGTGAAAAGCAAATGGCTACTCTATCCACTTTTTGCTAATTGCACTAAGGAGAAGAGACGGATTTAATGTGACACTATTGTAATCAGTTCACAACTGCCCAGCTACCTGGACTGAATAGACCTTGGGTCTGATTATGTGGATGGAGAAGCTGGTTTTGGACGTTTTTGTTGGTGAAGACACCTCAGAGACTGCATTAGCATTTAGGTTGCTTGCCTCCAGTAATTGTGTTGTTGTGGTTTTTCTAAATGGCTCTTCTTTTTTGAGGCTTTAAAGCCCTTTGAGATGATTTATGTACTGCAGTGAATAGCACTATAAAAATGCAATAAATTATTATTATTATTATTTTGATGTTGAGCTTTTAGACAGCTGTTTTATCACCACTTCATTGCTGTTCATCTGAAGTGATACTTCACTAGCCTTTTCTAGACCATTCACCGTTCACTACCCATAACCCAGAGTATCTACGGTACTGTTGGATAGTTTACCTGAGGTCACCTCCCTGCTCCACCAGACTGGATCCATCCATCAAGCCATCTAGTCCCTCAGCTCCCCCAGAAAGGAGCACTGACAACTGGCCCCCGGGGGCCACTCAGATCCTCTGAGCTCCAGGAACTCCAGGAGCCTCAGCAGTAGTATAACCACTATCCACAGGGGATCCAACAGCTGATGCCTCTCTCTGTCTCTGTCCTCAGTGTCACCGACCTTAGAGTCAATAATGAGGGAAGTACAGGAAGGAGCCTCCGTACTAACACTCACATCTCATTGTGTTTCATACAGGGGCCACGGGACTGGCTGACACTCACATCTCACACCACTCACTACATGGGCTTTATAATACTGTTCAGGAGCCAGGAGATAACTGGCTAAGACACACTGTGTATGTCACACAACTGTTGTGTCAAACAGCATTATCTACAGTACCAGTCAAAAGTTTGGACACACCTACTCATTCAAGGGTTGAGAGAATGCCAAGAGTTTGCAAAGCTGTCATCAAGGCAAAGGGTGGCTACTTTGAAGAACCTTAAATATAACATACATTTTGATTGGTTTAACACTTTTTTGGTTACTACATGGTTCCATATGTGTTATTTCATAGTTTTGATGTCTTCACTATTATTCTACAATGTAGAACATAGTACAAATAAATAAAAACCTATTAATGCATGGGTGTGTCCAAACTTTTGACTGGTACTGTATATCATCCCCCTGAAGGCTGTAGCATAATGTTATCACATACAATCACATACACATAATGTTATCACATACATGAGACACTGTGTCATTCTGTTCTGTTTCAAAGCAACATGTTGTGTACAGAGTGTATTTGCGATGGTTGTTGTCGTAAGTTCCGTAACACCTTTAGTGTCTCTGTTGACTCCCACTCCTCCTGACGTAGCATCCAGTCTTTTGTTTTTCATGTTTCCATTTCCATTTCGCCCACGGTGCCAGTAAATGTTTCTGGACAACAAAGCCTCCCGCCACGGGGAGATGCAGCTCATAAACACAGTGCTGATATGGGGACTGATTGGCTGGCTGACGCAATAAACATCATAGATGGGCATCAGTCAGCCAGCTGCAGGTATCGCTCATGCTAATGCTAGCCCCCGTGTCATCTCAAAGTCATGTTGAATGCACTGAGGCCTCGACAACACGTTAGAAGTAATACAATCTCTTCTCTTGTATTGTTGCTACGGCGTAATATATTCTGTTTTGTTTCTGTGAGAAGATATTCTAATCTGCATCATCTTGGATGATTATCATCATTTTAGGGTAAATCAAAGCACTTACAACCTCTTTCTGAATCTCTTTAGAATGAGCGGCTCCAGATAGTTGACTGCCCCCATGATTATGTAGAATTTCCTTCATCTCTTTGTGAGATAAAAGCCCCAGTGTGGGTTCAAACCTTCCAGTCCCCCATGCTGGAAGTGGGTTCCATTTGAAGTGAAACACCACAGAGAAAGAGAGAGTAACACCAAAGATACAGTGCCTTCGGAAAGTATTCAGACCCCTTGACTTTATCTACATTTTGCTACCTTACTGCCTTTTTTATTTTTTTATTTCACCTTTATGTAACCAGGTAGGCCAGTTGAGAACAAGTTCTCATTTACAACTGCGACCCGGCCAAGATAAAGCAAAGCAGTGCGACAAAAACAACAACACAGAGTTACACATGGGATAAACAAACGTACAGTCAATAACAGAATAGAAAAATCTATGTAGAGTATGTGCAAATGTAGTAAGGTTAGGGAGGTAAGGTAATAAATAGGCCATGGAGGAGAAATAATAAACATGTTGCATTAACACTGGAGTGATAGATCAAATCAAATCAAAGTGTATTTGTCACGTGCGCCGAATACAACAGGTGTAGACCATACAGTGAAATGCTTACTTACAGGCTCTAACCAATAGTTCAAAAAAGGTGTTAGGTGAACAATAGGTAAGTAAAGAAATAAAACAACAGTAAAAAGACAGGCTATATACAGTAGCGAGGCTATATACAGACACCGGTGAGTCAGGCTGATTGAGGTAGTATGTACATGTACATATGGTTAAAGTGACTATGCATATATGATGAACAGAGAGTAGCAGTAGCGTAAAAGAGGGGTTGGCGGGTGGTGGGTGGCGGGTGGCGGGTGGCGGGGCACAATGCAGATAGCCCGGGTAGCCAATGTGCGGGAGCACTGGTTGGTCTGCCCAATTGAGGTAGTATGTACATGAATGTATAGTTAAAGTGACTATGCATATATGATAAACAGAGAGTAGCAGCAGCGTAAAAAGAGGGGTTGGGGGGGCACACAATGCAAATAGTCCGGGTAGCCATTTGATTACCTGTTCAGGAGTCTTATGGCTTGGGGGTAAAAACTGTTGAGAAGCCTTTTTTGTCCTAGACTTGGCACTCCGGTACCGCTTGCCATGCAGTAGTAGAGAGAACAGTCTATGACTGGGGGGGCTGGGGTCTTTGACAATTTTTGCCTGGTGTAGAGGTCCTGGATGGCAGGCAGCTTAGCCACAGTGATGTACTGAGTCGTACTCACTACCCTCTGTAGTGCCTTGCGGTCAGAGGCTGATCAATTGCCGTACCAGGCAGTGATGCAACCAGTCAGGATGCTCTCGATGTTGCAGATGATGCAGATGATGATGTGCAAGTAGAGATACTGGGGTGCAATATGGTAATGAGGGTGTGCTATTTACAGATGTGCTGTGTACAGGTACAGTGATCAGTAAGCTGCTCTGACAGCTGATTCTTAAAGTTAGAGAGGGAGATATATGTCTCCAGCTTGAGTGATTTTTGCAGTTCATTCCAGTCATTGGTAGCAGAGAACTGGAAGGTGGCCAAAGGGGGTGTTGGCTTTGGGGATGACCAGTGATATATATCTGCTGGAGCGCATGCTACGGGTGGGTGTTTCTATGGTGACCAGTGAGCTGAGACCTAGCAGAGACTTGTAGATGACCTGGAGCCAGTGGGTTTGGCGACGAATATGTGGGCCAGCCAACGAGACCGTACAGGTCGCAGTGGTGGGTAGTATATGGGGCTTTGGAGACAAAACGGATGGCACTGTGATAAACTACATCCAATTTGCTGAGTAGAGTGTTGGAGGCTATTTTGTAAATCACATCGCCAAAGTCAAGGATCGGTAGGATAGTCAGTTTTATGAGGGTATGTTTGGCAGCATGAGTGAAGGAGGCTTTGTTGCAAAATAGGAAGACAATTCTAGATTTAATTTTGGATTGGAGATGCTTAATGTGAGTCTGGAAGGAGAGTTTACAGTCTAACCAGACACCTAGGTATTTGTAGTTGTCCACATATTCTAAGTCAGAACCGTCCAGAGCAGTGATGCTAGTCAGGCGGGCATGTGCGGGCAACAATCGGTTGAAGAGCATGCATTTAGTTTAAAAGCATTTGAAAGCAGTTGGAGGCCAGTGTTGTATGGCATTGAAGCTCGTTTGGAGGGTTGTTAACACAGTGTCCAAAGAAGGGCCAGATGTATACAGAATGGTGTCGTCTGCGTAGAGGTGGATCAGAGAATCACCAGCAGCAAGAGCGACATGAATGATGTATACAGAGAAAAGAGTCGGCCCGAGAATTAAACCCCCCATAGAGACTGTCAGAGGTCCGGACAACAAGCCCTCTGATTTGACACACTGAACTCTATCTGAGAAGTAGTTGGTGAACCAGGGGAGGCAGTCATTTGAGAAACCAAGGCTATTGAGTCAGCCTTATTCTAAAATGGATTAAATATATTTTATTTCTCAGCAATCTACACACAATACCCCATAATAAGAAAGTGAAAACAGGCTTTAGACATTTTTGCAAATGAATATTAAATGAAAAACAGAAATACCTTATTTACGTAAGAACTCAGACCCTTGCTATGACACTCGAAATTGAGCTCAGGTGCATCCTGTTTCCATTGATCATCATTGAGATGTTTTTACAACTTGATTGGAGTCCACGTGTGGTCAATTCTGTTGATTTGGCATGATTTGGAAAGGCACACACCTGTCTATATAAGGTCCCACAGTTGACAGTGCATGTCAGAGAAAAAATAAGCCATGAGGATGAAGCAATTGTCCGTAGAGCTCTGAGACAGGATTATGTCGAGGCACAGATCTGGGGAAGGGTAGCAAAAAACATTCTGCAGAATTGAAGGTCCCCAAGAACACAGTGGTCTCCATCATTCTTAAATGGACGAAGTTTGGAACCACCAAGTACTGAGTAAAGGGTCTGAATACTTGTGTAAATGTGATATTTCAGTTTATAATTTTTTATTGAATCAATTTTAGAATAAGGCTGTAACGTAACTAAATGTGGAAAAAGTCAAGGGGTCTGAATACCTTCCGAATGCACTGTGCAGATATAAGAGAGAGAGAGAAATGCCAAGAGTTGACCATAGAAAATAGTCCCCTCAGCCAGCTGGTTCTGAGGCTCAGTTCACTAACCCCTACCAACACAACAAAGCCTCATGACAGCACTCAGAACAATCTGGCTGACAAAGCAAAAATAAAAAGATATCACCTATTGGAAAGACACAAAAAAAATCTAAGTAAACTTCAATGGTATTTGGCTCTAAACAGACAGTATATGGTGGCAGACTATCTAACCACCGGGACTGATAGAAAACTGAGACAAACACTGACTATGTACAGACTCAGTGAGCACAGCCTGGCCGTAGAAACCGTCCGTCACAGACAAATCTGGCTACCCAGAGAGGACAGGTTGTGCTCACTCTGAGGTCCAGACAGAGCTGCATTTTCCTCTGCCAGAACTATACAGACTTATGGGCAATTTTCTTTCCCAAAATTGAAACAAATACAGAAATGTTGAAACCAAAACAAAAAAAGGAGAAAATCCAATGTCTATTGGGAGAAAAACCCTTTTTGTGCCATATTAGCTGCAAAATATGTAGCTTCCTGCCACACCGTAGGGACAGCCAGTGGAACAACCAATCAGAGCAGTAACATTGCTACTGGTGTCTTTCTCACTATTTAACTAATATCCTCATTCATTTCTTACTGTAGTTTCCTGTTAGTTGTTAATACTCATTAAGGCTTCTTTAGCTTTCATCTAGGAACATCTATATAGGCCTTATGAAGGACTTTCCTTACACCTTAAAAGTTATGTTTCAGTTTAACAAAGTAAGACCTTAAAGGACTTTAAGGTAATATACAGAACTTGGTCTTACTTCGTTATTGTAGCATAGCATAACATTCCCCCACTGCTGTGTGCTAGTGATGGAGTACACAGCACAGCACTCCAGGTGCCCATTGACTGTGCTATGCAGTAGAAGTATGATTGTGCCAGCAGCGCTCTTGCTACCCCAGCCAGCTGCGTCTGCCGGGCTGTGAGCCTGAGTCCATAGCTGACATGCACCGCTGCTTCTCTCCTTGACTCTCACCGACTGACTCCATCTGTATGGAGATGGGTGGTAATCACCATAATGTGTGTTCCATCTCTTGTATTTGATAATGGTGTCATTATACTTTTTCTCCCAGTTTTTCTCTCGCTCATTCAGACGACGGGAACAGGTGGACTATTAATTATGCGTTGAAATATGGATCGCTCCGCGCTCCACTTCCGTTCCCCCTCCCTTCACTGCACATTCCAACTCGGTCACTACACTCTCCTCTATTCCCACTCCTCTCTCATTTTCATCTCAGCTCTTCTTCCGCCTTCCCATTCCCTTCCTCTCATTTAACCTTCTCTTTTCACTCTCCCTCTTCCCCATTCCTTCTCTTTTTCCCTCATCCTGTCCCCTTCACCCTCTCATCATCTCTCTCTCCTCTCCCTCTCCCTCCCCCTATTCCCTCATCCTGCCCTTCTCCCCTCCCTCATCTATCTCTCATCTATCTCTCCTCTCCCTCCCCATATTCTCTCTCACTTTCACACATTTGTATCTCCCCTCTATCTTGTCTTCCCTATTCCTTTTCACCTTATCTCCCCATCTCTCCATCTCCTCATCTCCTCCTCCCTCCCTCTCTATTTTTACATTTACATTTTAGTCATTTAGCAGACGCTCTTATCCAGAGCGACTTACAATAGTGAATGCATAAATTTCATAATTATTATTATTATCTTTTTTTTTGTTTTGTACTGGCCCTCAGTGGGAATCGAACCCACAACCCTGGCGTTGCACACACCATGCTCTACCAACTGAGCCACAGGGGACCAGGGGACCTTATTTCCTTGTTCCATTTCCCCTACAGTTTGTCTCTTTTCTCCACTTGTTCCATGTCCCCTATGTCTCTTCTCTCCACTTGTTCCGTATCCCCTATGTCTCTTCTCTCCACTTGTTCCATATCCCCTACAGTATTTCTCTTTTCTCCACTTGTTCCATGTCCCCTATGTCTCTTCTCTCCACTTGTTCCATTTCCCCTACAGTATGTATTTTTTCTCCACTTGTTCCATGTCCCCTATGTCTCTTCTCTCCACTTGTTCCGTATCCCCTATGTCTCTTCTCTCCACTTGTTCCATGTCCCCTATGTCTCTTCTCTCCACTTGTTCCATGTCCCCTATGTCTCTTCTCTCCACTTGTTCCATGTCCCCTATGTCTCTTCTCTCCACTTGTTCCATGTCCCATATGTCTCTTCTTTCCACTTGTTCCATGTCCCCTATGTCTCTTCTCTCCACTTGTTCCATATCTCCCCGATCTCTTCTCTCCATTATTTCTGCTCTCTCTATGCACCAATCTTACACACTCTTTTTCTTCTCTTCACTTCCTGGTCTCATCCCCCTCACTGGTCTCTATACTGACCAAATGTGTCTCTGCACTGTATATGAGGAATACTCTTAGAGCAGAATTCAACGTCAAGTTTGTGGGGTAATCAGAATCAAACATGCAAGCCTCCAACCATTACCTAATATATATGTGTGTGTTGCACCAAACACAAATTAATTGAAATGCTGATTCAAATATGTTTTATGTTGATTGGTCACATGCTGGTAACTACTTTAATTATGGCTGGATAAGTATTCATTCCCTCAGTGCAAGCTAACACACACACACACACACACACACACACACACACACACACACACACAGCAAACACACACACAAACACACACACACACAGCAAACACACACACACACACACAGCACACACAGCACACACTAACATGTCCCGGAGGACTGGTACTGGAGCGATAAAGTCTGAGTCACATACAGTGCAGGCAAACACAGAGACGTCAGCTAGATGAAGCTGTAGAGTAAATTAATCAAGCCTGGCTGTTGTTTCCCTCTCAACGCTGACTATCCCTGAAGTTGCCAAGCACAATTTACAAACAAATGTAAAATTCACAAATGGCCTGGAGGAGAAGCAGAGATCTAGAAAGGGAAGAGGAGACAGGTAGGGAGAGGGAAGAGGAGACAGGTGGGGAGAGGGAAGAGGAGACAGGTGGGGAGAGGGAAGAGGAGACAGGTGGGGAGAGGGAAATGGAGGCTGGTGGGAGAGGGAAGAGGAGGCCGGTGGGGAGAGGGAAGAGGAGACAGGTGGGGAGAGGGAAGAGGAGACAGGTGGGGAGAGGGAAATGGAGGCTGGTGGGAAGAGGGAAGAGGAGGCCGGTGGGGAGAGGGAAGAGGAGGCTGGTGGGGAGAGGGAAGAGGAGACAGGTGGGGAGAGGGAAGAGGAGACAGGTGGGGAGAGGGAAATGGAGGCTGGTGGGAAGAGGGAAGAGGAGGCCGGTGGGGAGAGGGAAGAGGAGGCTGGTGGGAGAGGGAAGAGGAGGCCGGTGGGGAGAAGGTAGAGGAGGCCGGTGGGGAGAGGGAAGAGGAGGCCGGTGGGGAGAGGGAAGAGGAGGCTGGTGGGGAGAGGGAAGAGGAGGCTGGTGGGGAGAGGGAAGAGGAGGCTGGTGGGGAGAGGGAAGAGGAGGCTGGTGGGGAGAGGGTAGAGGAGGCTGGTGGGGAGAGGGAAGAGGAGGCTGGTGGGGAGAGGGAAGAGGAAGCCGATGGGGAGAGGGAAGAGGAGGCCGGTGGGGAGAGGGAAGAGGAGGCTGGTGTGGAGAAGGTAGAGGAGGCCGGTGGGGAGAGGGAAGAGGAGGCCGGTGGGGAGAGGGAAGAGGAGGCTGGTGGGGAGAAGGTAGAGGAGGCCTGTGGGGAGAGGGAAGAGGAGGCCGGTGGGGAGAGGGAAGAGGAGGCTGGTGGGGAGAGGGAAGAGGAGGCTGGTGGGGAGAGGGTAGAGGAAGCCGGTGGGGAGAGGGAAGAGGAGGCCGGTGCGGAGAGGGAAGAGGAGGCTGGTGGGAGAGGGAAGGGGAGGCCGGTGGGGAGAGGGTAGAGGAGGCCGGTGGGGAGAGGGTAGAGGAGGCCGGTGGGGAGAGGGTAGAGGAGGCTGGTGGGAGAGGGAAGGGGAGGCTGGTGGGAGAGGGAAGAGGAGGCTGGTGGGAGAGGGAAGAGGAGGCTGGTGGGAGAGGGAAGAGGAGGCTGGTGGGAGAGGGAAGGGGAGGCTGGTGGGAGAGGGAAGAGGAGGCGGGTTGGAGAGGGAAGAGGAGGCTGGTGGGAGAGGGAAGAGGAGGCTGGTGGGGAGAGGGAAGAGGAGGCCGGTGGGGAGAGGGAAGAGGAGGCCGGTGGGGAGAGGGAAGAGGAGGCTGGTAGGGAGAGGGAAGAGGAGGCTGGTGGGAGAGGGAAGAGGAGGCTGGTGGGACTAAACTAGTCTTTGTTTGACTGACTGTACAACAGTGTTTTTGCTAATTGCTCTCCATTGTTACGAGAACGGACGCTGCCGAGTCATCGCAATGCATGATGGGAGGGTGTACGCTCTGCCTCCTCCTGCGCCTCGGAGCTTTGATCTTGGTCGTTACGGTAGCAGAGGCAGATGCGTGTTGATGAGTGTGTGTGAGGGTCTGTGTTGGAGATGGAGAATGTAATTTTGCATAGTAGTGTGTCTTCCATTGTAGTCTAACAATGTTCTAATCTATCCTATTCTACTCTAAATCATACAGCGTTATTAGAATTCCATGATTCTAACCACATCTGTGAGAGGAACAAACGGGCCATCGTTTGGGGGTTTCCCCTCTATGAATCAATCACGTTTTATTTGTTCAGGGTCTATCTTCTTAGAGCCTGAGAGAACTCTCATGACATTTAAGGTTATTGGCATGAAGGAAAGTACTTTTCTTTAAGCTGCATCTCTCCAGCTCTGTTTTGATAAAAGTCAAGGTAGAGAGAGAGGGAGGGAGGGAGACGAAATGCAGGTGCTTGTTTATCTTCCCTTGGGTCTTTCTCATCTCTCTTCTACTCATCCTCTCTTCAGTCTCTCCTCCTGCTACCTTCTTCTCTCTTCATCTTCTCCTCCTGCTACCTTCTCTCTTCAGTCTCTCCTCCTGCTACATTCGTCTCTCTTCATCTTCTCCTCCTGCTACCTTCTCTCTTCAGTGTCTCCTCCTGCTACCTTCTTCTCTCTTCATCTTCTCCTCCTGCTACCTTCTCTCTTCAGTCTCTCCTCCTGCTACATTCGTCTCTCTTCATCTTCTCCTCCTGCTACCTTCTCTCTTCAGTGTCTCCTCCTGCTACCTTCTTCTCTCTTCATCCTTTCCTCATCCTCTCCTCCTGCTAGCTACTTCTATTCCACCAGCAGAAAATATTGATCCGGTGGCTCTCTAAATGCAATTTAAGAGCAGAAGGAAATTAAATAGTGTCAAAGTTTTTTTTTTAAATATCCAAAAGAGGGTGGCGAAAAACACAGCAAACTATTAATCGTTTAATTGAATGAGCTAAATTACAAGCCAGAATCATCCCTCCATGTATTTCTTCTTTTCCCCCTCTCCCTCTCTTCTCTCCACTGGTGACTGGCGCTGAAAGGCTTTCCTTGTGTTGCTAGGCATTGCTAAGCAACAGTTTGAACCGATTCTCTGTCAGTTCTCCATGGTTTGCCGTCGATGCCCGGAGGCTGGCACTGGGAACGGGGCACCATCACCACCGCAGCAGGGCTGGGGCCGTCCGCCAGCCTGAGGCTCCTGCAGATAGGTCTAGAGCAGAGCAACGTCCCTGTGGCCCTGCAAAAGCGTCCTCGGCAGGCATAGGGATGTTACTGCCGAGCTAATGATGCCGGGGCCAACGATGGATCATATCCGGCCCGGGGCGCCAAACACAAGGGTTAGAGTGGGGTCACCCTCGCTGAAAGAGAAACATCACGCCTCACCATTCTTGGGAACCACATCACGAAGCCCCCACAGTAACATCTAATGTTGGAATCATACTTCTTCTGTCGGAGAATGAAAGAGTCACAGATTTGTATTGAGTGTTGTTGAATAGTTGTTTGAGTTTGACGATAACCTAATGACAAAATGTTGAGGAGAAAACGTTGAAGTTTGAGAGTATTAAAGGGTTTTCTTACACTAACTCCTGGTAATATTAAATGTTATTGGAAAACATTCCAAAGGAAGTCTCTTATGAATAACGTGTCACTCAAAACAGCATCGATACAAATTCTTTGTTGTGTTTTTGTTTTAATTCCCAGTGATTGACGCATTGTAATCACGCTAATAAAACAGTGTTTTGTCTCCTCTTTCTTCTCCTCTGTCCATTGTATTTCAATAGAGCCAAAAGTGAGCAGTCCATGTATGAATGAATGGCTGACTGAATGACTGAATGACTAACTGAATGACTGACTGACTGCATGACTGAATGACTGCACGACTGACTGACTGAATGACTGCATGACTGACTGCATGACTGACTGGCTGAAGGACTGACTGAATGACTGCATGAATGACTGACTAAGACTGACTGACTGACTGACTCACTGAATGAGACTGACTGACTGACTGACTGACTGACTGACTGACTGACTGACTGACTGACTGACTGAATGAATGAATGAATGAAGCTACTCTGCTTGGCAACCTGGCTGTCATCAGGAAGGGAAAATGCAGACACATGTATGTGTCCAAAATGTCACCCAATTCCCTTAACAGTGCACTACTTTGGACATGGATCCATATAGGGCTCTGATCAAAAGTAGTGCATTAGTGAGTAAGGTACCGTTTCAGACACATCTGTCACTCTCCCCGAGTCTCCCCTAAGGTCAAGACAAAATCAAACCAGGGATGACTCTTTTCCACCCCGCTCCTAACCAATCAGCAACATCATTACTGACCTGTCTCTACTCATTAAAACCACTCTTTATAATCATCCCATAGCCTCGGATCGTTCCCCCCCCACCCCCCAACTTATAATTTCAAACAACTTTTCAGGTCCCCACGTTCCCCCCATTAGGAATCTTATATGAGTAATGTCATGTAACTCCTCCGTTATATCACTGAATATCAATTGTGCCGCGGTGCTGCGGGGCCACTGACAAAATACAAGTGCTTCAGTAAATTTAACGAGAGCCCAGAACCCCAGCCACAACGTTGAATAATTCAGCCATCAAATGGTAAGAGCCTCTCTAGAGATACTTAGCAATTAAATGAGTCTATATTGTGCATTCACTGCCATCCATATGGATCCTATAAGAAATTGTCGGCTATTCGGGCTCCTATAATGTAGTGTTGTGATTGGAGCTGCCAGTGGTGGCTAGTGCAGTGAGCGACTGTGTTACCGTGTCTGGCGGGCGGATGATAGCGGTCAGTTGACGTGCTGTGTCAGCACATCAGATGTATTTTTAATGATCAAAGAGACCCAGGGAGAGGTAGCTGGTGCATAGGGACTGATCTGGGACCAGTATAACCTGCCGCCTGACTTTTACACGGACACACACACACCTCCACAAAGTAAAGCCATCCCACTGAGTGAACGAAACCCAGGTCCCGGTAATGATAGCATGTGTGAGCTTGCGATTGGCTGTCAGGATGATTGACGGCAGGGCTCCAGAGCTCATTATCTCCACCAGTGTTATTACAGCTCTATGATTGGACGTCCTTCTAGCCCCCAAGTAAACTGCCTGGCACAAGTAGACAAAGTTTTTATTTTCAACTGGCTTCTCCAAGCAGCAACCCTGAGCTGAGGACAACCTGATGTCTGAAGAGGTGCTCTAAAAAACCTCCTCCACCAACTTATTAACAATGAGCCATCATTCAAGATGCCTTTCCTAACTCAGTACACAATGCTGGCTTATACAAGCAAATACTGTTGAACAGTTCAACACAAACACATTTATGTGCAAGATAGATGAAGTAAACAAACAAAAACTGGGGGAACATATCGGGACTAGGTTGTTTTACAGCAAGGTTGAGGGACAGATCAGGACTAGGTTGATCTACAGGAAGGTTGGGGGGACAGATCAGGACTAGGTTGATCTACAGGAAGGTTGAGGGACAGATCAGGACTAGGTTGATCTACAGGAAGGTTGGGGGGACAGATCAGGACTAGGTTGATCTACAGGAAGGTTGGGGGACAGATCAGGACTAGGTTGATCTACAGGAAGGTTGAGGGACAGATCAGGACTAGGTTGATCTATAGGAAGGTTGGGGGGACAGATCAGGACTAGGTTGATCTACAGGAAGGTTGGGGGACAGATCAGGACTAGGTTGATCTACAGGAAGGTTGAGGGACAGATCAGGACTAGGTTGATCTACAGGAAGGTTGGGGGGACAGATCAGGACTAGGTTGATCTACAGGAAGGTTGAGGGACAGATCAGGACTAGGTTGATCTACAGGAAGGTTGGGGGGACAGATCAGGACTAGGTTGATCTACAGGAAGGTTGGGGGACAGATCAGAACAAGGTTGATCTACAGGAAGGTTGAGGGACAGATCAGGACTATGTTGATCTACAGGAAGGTTGAGGGACAGATCAGGACTAGGTTGATCTACAGCAAGGTTGAGGGACAGATCAGGACTAAGTTGATCTACAGGAAGGTTGAGGGACAGATCAGGACTATGTTGATCTACAGGAAGGTTGAGGGACAGATCAGGACTAGGTTGATCTACAGGAAGGTTGGGGGACAGATCAGGACTAGGTTGATCTACAGGAAGGTTGAGGGACAGATCAGGACTAGGTTGATCTATAGGAAGGTTGGGGGGACAGATCAGGACTAGGTTGATCTACAGGAAGGTTGAGGGACAGATCAGGACTAGGTTGATCTACAGGAAGGTTGGGGGGACAGATCAGGACTAGGTTGATCTACAGGAAGGTTGGGGGGACAGATCAGGACTAGGTTGATCTACAGGAAGGTTGGGGGACAGATCCGGACGAGGTTGATATACAGGAAGTTTGGGGGACAGATCAGGACTATGTTGATCTACAGGAAGGTTGGGGGGACAGATCAGGTAGTCTGTTCAAGTTGTCCTTCAATAAATATTAGCCTGACTTTGTAAATTTCTCTAACTTTGCCACTCTCTCTCTCTCTCTCTCTCTTGCTTTCTCTCTTTCTCTCTTTCTGTTTCTCTCTCTGTCTGCATCTATCTCTCTCTCTCTGTCTCTCTCTACCTTCTTCTCTCTCTCCCTGCTTCCTCTAGTCTATCCGAGAGGTGACAGGCTATGTGCTGGTAGCTCTGAACCAGTTTGACTACCTGCCCCTGGAGAACCTTCGCATCGTGCGGGGCACCAAGCTTTACGAGGGACGCTACGCCCTGGCCATCTTCCTCAACTACCGCCGCGACGGCTTCTACGGCCTCAGACAGCTGGGCCTTCGCAACCTCACAGGTCAGGGGCCCAGTGCAGACTACTCTAAACTCACCTGTGTGACTCAGTCACACCATCTTTCCATTTCTCTCACTTCCTCCTTCTCTCTATTTCTCTAGCCTGCTTATTGTTCTGTCCTTCTCTCTATCTCTCTATCACTTTCTCCTTCTCTCGATCTCCCTAACCTGCTTATTGTTCTGTCCTTCTCTCCATCGGTCCATTACTCTCTCCTTCTCTTGATCTCTCCAACAGTTTCTCCATGGTCTGATGGTCTATCTCAATCAAAACTGTGGCCTCCATAGTTTGCTGAGGGATGGGGCTGGGGGAATGATAACTGTGGCCTCTTCATGGTTTGCTGAGGGATGGGGCTGGGGGAATGATAACTCTGGCCTCTCCATGGTTTGCTGTGGGATGGGATTGGGGGAATGATAACTCTGGCCTCTCCATGGTTTGCTGAGGCATGGGGCTGGGGGAATGATAACTCTGGCCTCTTCATGGTTTGCTGTGGGTTGGGGCTGGGGGAACGATAACTCTGGCCTCCATGGTTTGCTGTGCGATGGGGCTGGGGGAAGGATAACTGTGGCCTCCATGGTTTGCTGAGGGATGGGACTGGGGGAATGATAACTGTGGCCTCCATGGTTTGCTGAGGGATGGGGCTGGGGGAATGATAACTGTGGCCTCCATGGTTTGCTGAGGGATGGGGCTGGGGGAATGATAACTGTGGCCTCCATGGTTTGCTGAGGGATGGGGCTGGAGGAACGATAACTCTGGCCTCCATGGTTTGCTGAGGGATGGGGCTGGGGGAATGATACTTGTGTCCTACATGGTTTGCTGAGGGATGGGGCTGGAGGAACGATACTTGTGGCCTCCATGGTTTTCTGAGGGATGGGGCTGGGGGAATGATACTTGTGGCCTCCATGGTTTGCTGAGGGATGGGGCTGGAGGAATGATAACTCTGGCCTCCATGGTTTGCTGAGGGATGGGGCAGGGGGAATGATACTTGTGTCCTACATGGTTTGCTGAGGGATGGGGCTGGAGGAATGATAACTGTGGCCACTTCATGGTTTGCTGAGGGATGGGGCTGGGGGAATGATAACTCTAGCCTCTCCATGGTTTGCTGAGGGATGGGGCTGGGGGAATGATAACTCTGGCCTCCATGGTTATCTGAGGGATGGGGCTGGAGGAATGATAACTCTGGCCTCCATGGTTATCTGAGGGATGGGGCTGGGGGAATGATAACTCTGGCCTCCATGGTTATCTGAGGGATGGGGCTGTGGGAATGATAACTCTTGCCTCTCCATGGTTTGCTGAGGCATGGGGCTGGGGAAATGATAACTCTGGCCTCTTCATGGTTTGCTGTGGGTTGGGGCTGGGGGAACGATAACTCTGGCCTCCATGGTTTGCTGTGCGATGGGGCTGGGGGAAGAATAACTGTGGCCTCCATGGTTTGCTGAGGGATGGGACTGGGGGAATGATAACTGTGGCCTCCATGGTTTGCTGAGGAATGGGGCTGGGGGAATGATAACTGTGGCCTCCATGGTTTGCTGAGGGATGGGGCTGGGGGAATGATAACTCTGGCCTCCATGGTTATCTGAGGGATGGGGCTGGGGGAATGATAACTCTAGCCTCTCCATGGTTTGCTGAGGGATGGGGCTGGGGGAATGATAACTCTGGCCTCCATGGTTATCTGAGGGATGGGGCTGGGGGAATGATAACTCTTGCCTCTCCATGGTTTGCTGAGGCATGGGGCTGGGGAAATGATAACTCTGGCCTCTTCATGGTTTGCTGTGGGATGGGGCTGGGGGAACGATAACTGTGGCCTCCATGGTTTGCTGTGGGATGGGCCTGGGGGAAGGATAACTGTGGCCTCCATGGTTTGCTGAGGGATGGGGCTGGGGGAATGATAACTGTGGCCTCCATGGTTTGCTGAGGGATGGGGCTGGAGGAATGATACTTGTGGCCTCCATGGTTTGCTGAGGGATGGGGCTGGGGGAATGATACTTGTGGCCTACATGGTTTGCTGAGGGATGGGGCTGGAGGAATGATAACTGTGGCCACTTCATGGTTTGCTGATGGATGGGGCTGGGGGAATGATAACTCTAGCCTCTCCATGGTTTGCTGAGGGATGGGGCTGGGGGAATGATAACTCTGGCCTCCATGGTTATCTGAGGGATGGGGCTGGGGGAATGATAACTCTGGCCTCTCCATGGTTTGCTGAGGGATGGGGCTGGGGGAACGATAACTCTGGCTTCCATGGTTATCTGAGGGATGGGGCTGGGGGAATGATAACTCTGGCCTCCATGGTTATCTGAGGGATGGGGCTGGGGGAATGATAACTCTTGCCTCTCCATTGTTTGCTGAGGGATGGGGCTGGGGTAATGATAACTCTGGCCTCCATGGTTTGCTGAGGGATGGGGCTGGGGGAATGATAACTCTTGCCACTCCATGGTTTGCTGAGGGATGGGGCTGGGGGAATGTTAACTCTTGCCTCTCCATGGTTGCTGAGGGATGGGGCTGGGGTAATGATAACTCTGGCCTCCATGGTTTGCTGTGGGATGGTGCTTGGGGAATGATACCTCTATCATATCCATTGACTGAGCTATGGATGCAAAGATATTTTCATAAATGGTGTACAAATATATTGTAAAGCATTAAAAGAGAGTTAAATATGAGGTTATTATAGCCTAAGGCAGCTTAATAAGGTGTTTATACTCTTCAAAACCAATGGCTGTACAAATTACCATTGAACAGCAGTGGGTCTCATGGATTGTGCTTTTACGAAACCAAGCAAATTGTAATAATGTAGAATCTTTAGCTTTGCTAAGTGGCGGAATAGTTTCAGAATACACAGAACATGTATTATAATGTCATAGAATAAAGGAATCCTCTGACATTTCTTTTAAAATAAATGGTTGTGTTCAACCTTCGCTTCACACATTTTGACAATGTTTGTTGTTTAGCAGATGCTCTTATCCAGAGTGACTTATAGTTAGTGCATTCATCTTAAGGTAGCTAGGTGGGACAACCACATAGTCTCATAGTAAGTAAAATGTTCCTTAACAAAGTAGCTATCAGAAAAGTCAGCGCTAGTAGGCTAAAGGTCAAGTGCTAGTGTTAGTTCACGAAAAGGGTGATATTTATTATATTTATTTTTGTTATGGGGGTAGTGGGATTAGTTAAGATACTCTTTGAATTTGTAGTTTTTTTCTTCGGCTGATGGGCAGGGACTCTGCTGTCCTAGCGTCAGGGGGAAGGGGGAAGGGGGTTCCACCATTGGGATGCCAGGACAGAGAAAAGCTTTGACTGGAGCGGGAGCTGACCTCCCGTAAGGATGGGAGGGTCAAGAGACCGGAGGTGGCAGAACAGAGTGCTCGGTTTGGGGTGTAGGGTTTAAGCCTAGCCTGAAAGTAGGGAAGGGCAGTTCCCCTGGCTGCTGCGTAGGCAAGCACCATGGTCTTGTAGTGGATGTGAACTTCGACTGGAAGCCAGTGTGCGGAAGAGGGGGGAGACATGGGAGAATTTGGAAATGTTGAACACCAGGTGTGTTGCGGCGTAAGTTGCAGAGGTTTGATGGCACAAGTGGGGAGCCCAGCCAACAGTGAGTTGCAGTAGTCCAGACAGGAGATGACAAGTACCTGGATTAGGACCTGCACCGCTTCCTGTGTGAGGTAGGGTCTTACTCTGCAGATATTGTAGAGCATGAATCTGCAGTCACTGCTTTGATGTTTGCAGAGAACAACAGGGTGTTGTCCAGGGTCACGCCAAGGTTATTTGCACTCTGGGAGGGGGACACCGTTGAGTTGTCAACCGTGATGGAGAGGTCTTGGAGTGGGCAGGCCTTCCTCGGGAGGAAGAGCATCTCTGTCTTGTCGAGGTTGAGCTTGAGATGGTGTCCTAACATCCAAGCAGAGATGCGAGTAGCCACCTGGGTCTCAGAAGGGGGAAGGTAGTTGAGTGTCATACACATAACAATGATAGGAGATACCATGTGAGGATATGACGGAGCCAAGTGAATAGAGAGCAAAGGAGAGAGCCTAGAACCAAGCCCTGGGGGACACCAGTAGTGAGAGCATGTGGTGCAGACACAGATCCTCTCCACGTCACCTGGTAGGAGCAGCCCGCCAGGAATGATGCAATCCAAGAATGTGCAGAGCCTGAGACACCCAGCCCTGAGAGGGTTGAGAGGAGGATCTAATGGTTCACGGTTGTCCAAGGCAGCAGATAGATCTAGGAGGATGAGAACAGAGAAAGAGAGTCATCTTTTGCAGTGCGGAGAACATCAGTGGCATAGAGGAGAGCGGTCTCGGTTGAGTGACCAGTCTTGAAGCCTGACTGGTTAGGACCAAGAAAATCATTCTGGGAGTGATAGAGAGAGTTGGTCAGAGTTTGGAAAGAAAAGAAAGAAGGGATACCGTTCTGTAGAGGGTTTGTATGTTGGTATCTTGAGGAGGGGAGGGGACGCAGCCAGTGGTCAGGGATGAGTTGATGAGGGAAGTGAGGAATGGGCAAAGATCTCCAGAGATAGTCTGAAGAAGGGAAGAGGGAAAGGGGTCGAGTGGGCAGGTTGTCAGTGGGCCGGACATCACTAGTCACATGATTTCATCTAGAGATAGATGGGAGAAAGAGGTCAAGGCGTAGGGTAGTTCTGTGTGAGTGGGACCAGTGGACTCAATAGGCTGAGTGAATGGAAAGCGTATGTTGTCGACCTTCTTTTCATAGTGGTAGACAAAGTGGTCCACAGAGTGGGAGGAGGGAGGGGGAGAAGGTGGAGGGTTAAGGAAGGAGGAGAATGCAGCAGAGAGTTTCCTACCGTTACACCCACCCACAGCTGAAGCCAATTTAATACCCCACTCTTTTAATATAATTTTTTGCACCCGAGTTTCATATTTAGACAAATTAAGTCGGACGCCCTTTTGTGCAGGGAGATGAAATGGCTCGGAAAAAAGCCACGTGTTTCAGTTAATTAACTTTTCTGTATACAGAGTAGCCGGCTCGGATACTAGGTTGTTTCATGGAGTAGTTTGAACTGTGAGTCACAATGAACGGCCCATGACGTGGCATGTTCTATAGCCAAGATGAATTAAAGATAGTTGTAGAGACTGTGGCCTAGTAGTCACACACCTGGAGCTATCAAATGTATCTCATCCCAGAGCCCGGGGTTCAATCCCTGCGTCTGCCTTTGGTCCTGAGTCTCGCCTCCTCATTTGTATCTGTATTGTCTCAATAAAGCAATAACAAATAAAAAAGAAGAATGGAATTCTATATTAATTTAATAGATGTAAAGTCCCCTGTTTAGGGGACCTGCATGGTTCTGGTACCGGTTCCGACCGGCATTTTCGCTTATAAGTTGATCTCTACCGTAGACACCGTAGATTGAAATGGCTTGCATTGAGCAGTAGCCCTGTATATCTCTTCTGCCTGTTTCACATAGAATGTGATATCTGGTGCCACTTGAAGCTGGGCTGTCCCTCCTATCGTTTAATTTGCTCTTGCAACTGTTCATCAACTCCTGGCTGAATCTGACGTCACAGCTACTGGCGAAGCACATGCCTGCAATCCTTACAGTGCGTCTTGTTTTGTCACTTCAGAGATAGATTTAGAGATAGATTTATAGCCAACTTTATCAAAGTAATTCATAGATTTTAAACAAAAAACACTTTCTGCTGGTCGTAGACGGATATGAGATGAAAGGAGAGTTCTTAAAGAAATCAGGAAGCCAAGCTAGAGCTTTGTGTGACGTTCTGTGTGACGTTCCCTTGTGACGTTCCCTTGTGACGTTCTGTGTGACGTTCTGTGTGACGTTCTGTGTGATGCTCTGTGTGACGTTCTGTGTGACGTTCTGTGTGATGCTCTGTGTGACGTTCTGTGTGACGTTCTGTGTGACGCTCTGTGTGACGCTCTGTGTGACGTTCTGTGTGATGCTCTGTGTGACGTTCTGTGTGACGTTCTGTGTGACGTTCTGTGTGATGCTCTGTGTGACGTTCTGTGTGACGTTCTGTGTGACGTTCTGTGTGATGCTTTGTGTGACGTTCTGTGTGACGTTCTGTGTGACGCAGAGGAAGTCCTGTGTGACGTTCTGTGTGACGTTCTGTGTGATGCTCTGTGTGATGTTCTGTGTGACGTTCTGTGTGATGCTCTGTGTGATGCTCTGTGTGACGTTCTGTGTGACGTTCTGTGTGACGCTCTGTGTGACACAGAGGAAGTCATGTGTGACGTTCTGTGGGACATTCTGTGTGACGTTCTGTGTGACGTTCTGTGTGATGCTCTGTGTGACGTTCTGTGTGACGTTCTGTGTGACGTTCTGTGTGATGTTCTGTGTGACGTTCTGTGTGATGTTCTGTGTGACGTTCTGTGTGACGTTCTGTGTGACGTTCTGTGTGACGCTCTGTGTGACGCAGAGGAAGTCCTGTGTGATGCTCTGTGTGATGCTCTGTGTGACGTTCTGTGTGACGTTCTGTGTGACGCTCTGTGTGACGCAGAGGAAGTCCTGTGTGACGTTCTGTGGGACGTTCACAGCGGTGGGGGAAAACGTTTTGATCAAGAGAGACCTTTAGAAAAGATGCACAAAGGGATTTCAAGCCTTATTCATACAGTTTTGTTGAATAGGAAATGCATCATTTAAAATATTTCAGATTTGTACTGGGTCCAAGAGCTGGTGTCCTCAAAAGTGACTACATCTCAGAAATGTTTAACTATTTTGACCAGAAAGGATAACATTTAGTTACATTTAAGAATAAAGCTAGTCATGCAACAGCATATGAAGCTCATGCAAGCCTATACATGTAGAGACATGTCTGTCTATCTGCTTGCCACTTTTTATTCCCCAGGTGTCAGATATTAATGAATTAGGTTGTTCACTACAGTGGCTGGTTATAATTAGTGTATTAAGTCAGGTGTCTGGTTATAACCAGTCTCTTAAGTCAGGTGTCAGCGGTATCTGGTTATAACCAGTCTATTACGTCAGGTGTCTGTGGTGTCTGGTTATAACTAGTTTATTAAGTCAGGTGTCAGCGGTGTCTGGTTATAACCAGTCTATTACGTCAGATGTCTGTGGTGTCTGTTTATAACCAGTCTATTAAGTCAGGTGTCTGTGGTGTCTGGTTATAACTAGTTTATTAAGTCAGGTGTCTGTGGTGTCTGGTTATAACCAGTCTATTAAGTTAGGTGTCTGGTTATAACCAGTCTCTTAAGTCAGGTGTCAGTGGTGTTTGGTTATAACCAGTCTATTAAGTCAGGTGTCTGTGGTGTCTGGTTATAACTAGTTTATTAAGTCATTTTTTGTAGGTATTTTTTTTAAATGCATTGTTGGTTAAGGGCTTGTAAGTAAGCATTTCTCTGTAAAGTCTACACCTGTTGTATTCGGCACATGTGACAAATACAATTTGATTTGATTTGATTATGACAGCAAAACCTTTTAAAATAAAGTGTATTGTAATAAAAATAAAATATTTTCTTCCTTAGAATTGTGATCATATCATACATACACACATTTGTTGATTGTGAGAACCTTATTTTGCGACCAAGTTACAGACCACTTCAAGGCTCTTGCTCGCCTCATGCTAATCTCCTTTGGAAGAACTGTCTGTGTTACACATGAGTGTCAGACTGCAGTCCATCTACCAACCAATAAAAGCTTATCTAAGCTTCTATGATGTATGATAATGCATTGCCTACTGGTTATAATCAGACACCACCGACACTTAATAGACTGGTTATAATCAGACACCACCGACACTTAATAGACTGGTTATAAACAGACATCACTGACTCCTGATTTAATAGACTGGGTATAACCAGACACCTGACTTAATAGACTGGTTATAACCAGACACCACAGACACCTGACTTAATAAACTAGTTATAACCAGACACCTGGCTTAATAGACTGGTTATAACCAGACACCTGACTTAATAAACTAGTTATAACCAGACACCTGGCTTAATAGACTGGGTATAACCAGACACCACAGACACCTGACTTAATAAACTAGTTATAACCAGACACCTGACTTATTAGACTGGTTATAACCAGACACCTGACTTATTAGACGGGGTATAACCAGACACCACAGACACCTGACTTAATAGACTGGTTATAACCAGACACCTGACTTAATAAACTAGTTATAACCAGACACCTGACTTATTAGACGGGGTATAACCAGACACCACAGACACCTGACTTAATAGACTGGTTATAACCAGACACCTGACTTAATAGACTGGTTATAACCAGACACCACAGACACCTGACTTAATAGACTGGTTATAACCAGATACCACAGACACCTGACTTAATAGACTAGTTATAACCAGACACCTGGCTTAATAGACTAGTTATAACCAGACACCACAGACACCTGACTTAATAAACTAGTTATAACCAGACACCTGGCTTAATAGACTGGTTATAACCAGACACCACAGACACCTGACTTAATAAACTAGTTATAACCAGACACCTGACTTAATAGACTGGTTATAAACAGACACCACTGACTCCTGACTTATTAGACGGGGTATAACCAGACACCACAGACACCTGACTTAATAGACTGGGTATAACCAGACACCGGACTTAATAGACTGGTTATAACCAGACACCACAGACACCTGACTTAATAAACTAGTTATAACCAGACACCTGACTTAATAGACTGGTTATAAACAGACACCACTGACTCCTGACTTATTAGACGGGGTATAACCAGACACCACAGACACCTGACTTAATAAACTAGTTATAACCAGACACCACAGACACCTGACTTAATAAACTAGTTATAACCAGACACCACAGACACCTGACTTAATAGCCTAGTTATGAGTAGACACCGGACTTAATAGACTGGTTATAACCAGACACCACAGACACCTGACTTAATAAACTAGTTATAACCAGACACCACAGACACCTGACTTAATAGACTGGTTATAACTAGACACCGGACTTAATAGACTGGTTATAACCAGACACCACAGACACCTGACTTAATAAACTAGTTATAACCAGACACCACTGACACCTGACTTAATAAACTAGTTATAACCAGACACCACAGACACCTGACTTAATAGACTGGTTATAACCAAACACCACTGACACCTGATATGCATAGATAATAACAGAGAGTAGCAGCCGAGTAAAAGGGGGGGGGGGGGCAATGTAAATAGTCTGGGTAGCCATTTGACTAGATGTTCAGGAGTCTTATGGCTTGGGGGTAGAAGCTGTTTAGAAGCCTCTTGGACCTAGACTTGGTACTCCGATACCGCTTGCCGTACGATAGCAGAGAGAACAGTCTATGTCTAGTGTGGCTCGAGTCATTAACAATTTTTAGGGCTTTCCTCTGACACTGCCTGGTATAGAGGTCCTGGATGGCAGGAAGCTTGGCCCCAGTGATGTACTGAGCCGTACTCACTACCCTCTGTAGCGCCTTATGGTCGGAGACCGAGTAGTTGCCATACCAGCCAGTGATGCAACCAGTCAGGATGCTCTCGATGGTGCAACTGTAGAACCTTTTGAGGATCTGAGGACCCATGCCAAATCTTTTCAGTCTCCTGAGGGGGAATAGGTTTTGTCGTGCCCTCTTCACGACTGTGTTGGTGTGCTTGGACCATGTTAGTTTGTTGGTGATGTGGACACCAAGGAACTTGAAGCTCACAACCTGCTCCACTGTAGCCCTGTCAATGAGAATGGGGGCGTGCTCGGTCCTCCTTTTCCTGTAGTCCACAATCATCTCCTTTGTGTTGATCACGTTGAGGGAGAGGTTGTTGTCCTGGCACCACACGGCCAGGTCTCTGACCTCCTCCGTATAGGCTGTCTGATAGCCCTCCTGCTGACGTACCTTGGAATGATGGCTCACCACAGGGAGGATGAGACACATAAAGAGGCTGAGAAAGTGCCCAGTCCAGGTGAATCATTACTTTGTGTGAATTCTACCACCTTTGCCCACATCATGTCGTGAGTCGGCATCTCTTTATATCTCTCTGTCTCTCTCTTACGTAAAGTAAAAGGATAGGCGATTATGCAGTATTCACCACTAAACTGTAGCCTTAAATCTTTTAAATTGTAGTTCTATTGGCTTTGGCCCTTGTTCTTTTCTCTTAGCATGGATCAGACTGCGTTTCTCTGCTGTGCTCTGGGCATTATGAGTATGTCCCCTGGAAGAGAGCAGAGTGGAGAGTAGAGACCTTCAGCTGGATCAGTTAGAGAGGTGATCTGAGACTCACAGCGGCAATACGGTGTCCATATTAGGACAGCGTCATCCATGGTGTGTATGGTGTCCATGGTGTCCATATTAGGACAGAATCATGCTTTCATGGTGTGTATGGTGTCCATATTAGGACAGAATAATGTGTTCATGGTGTCTATGGTGTCCATTTTAGGACAGAATCATGCTTTCATGGTGTATATGGTGTCCATATTAGGACAGAATAATGTGTTCATGGTTTGTATGGTGTCCATATTAGGACCGAATCATGCGTCAATGGTGTCCATATTAGGACAGAATCACACATCCGTAGTATCACAACTAAGCACTGAGATGCATTAAAGGAATCCCCTTCACATATGTGATCCACCTTGCTCATACATCAACTTTGTAAGTAGAGTTTAGTAAAGCTAGTCTGGTTACAGTGACAAAGGACTCTGAAGGACCTCAAAGTATTCAGGGCACGGTGACATCTTCTGCAAGTAAATCAGTGTGGCGTTTTTGATTCCAGCCACCTTACCAGGGAATAAGGAGAAAGTGGGATTTCTCTCCTTTCTCTCCCTGTCTCCTCTCAAATGTCCGCTCATCCTCACTGTTCTCTCCTGTGCCACCCCGCAGTCCCTTCCTCCTCTCTCTCTCTCTCTCTCTCTCTCTCTTCTTTCTATCGCTATGTCTCAGTGTTTTCCTCCAATCTTTCACCTCTCCCTCTCTTTCTGTCTCTTGTTGTCTCTCTTTCTCTCTAAACGTATGTCTTTGGAGTTGTTTCCAGATATCTGGCTGTAAAATGTGTTGGGTCTGAGCACTCATGTACTGTATGTGGTTGTTTGAGAAGCTGGCATGTATAGTGGATAGTTCTGCTGCCCCTCCCCCTGTCTGGCTCTGTCTGTATGTCTGTCTGACTGACTGGGAAAAATGTTATATAATTCCCTTACTCTCTTGTAGTCTTACTGATGAGGCTAGTGCTTGTAGGCTTACCGATGAGGCTAGTGCTTGTATTCTTCCCGACGAGGCAAGTGCTTGTAGGCTTACTGACGAGGCTAGCGCTTGTAGTCTTACCGACAAGGCTAGCGCTTGTAGTCTTAACGACGAGGCTAGCGCTTGTAGTCTTACCGACGAGGCTAGCACTTGTAGTCTTAACGACGAGGCTAGCACTTGTAGTCTTAATGACGAGGCTAGCACTTGTAGTCTTAACGACGAGGCTAGCTCTTGTAGTCTTAACGACGAGGCTAGCGCTTGTAGTCTTAACAACTTACCGAGGCTAGCTCTTGTAGTCTTAACGACGAGGCTAGCTCTTGTAGTCTTAACGACGAGGCTAGCACTTGTAGTCTTAACAACGAGGCTAGCTCTTGTAGTCTTAACGACGAGGCTAGCTCTCCGTCCCCCCCCTCCCTTTTTTTTTCTTCTTCTTATTTTTTCCGATAATGAGGAAACAGGGGTATGCATGCTATGCATTATGCACTCCGTATCATCAAAGAAAATGAATGGGTACAGTCCTTATTTGTAATTCATTTGCAAGTCCACCACCCACTACTCCTTATCTAGGGGGATATCATATCTCAGCAGGGTAGTACTATATTCAGCATGTTACTACACGTAATGCATTAAATAACAGTCTTACCTAACGCTAGCGCTCTCAGGCTCAGCCGACCACAAGTCCACTGCATTGTGAAATGGATACCCCGTAGATATAAGCAGGAGGCCAAGGATATACAGTTTGGCAATGAAAGTGTATATATGGCAGTTTTAACTGCCTTATAACATAATCTATGTTAATGACACTCCATATCAAATATTTAGACTGTGTTTACACAAGGAGCATGTAACTCTTAACCTATCACAGTTGTCCTGGTTCTCCTTATTCATTGATTATTAAATGTAATTTGTTGATTGACGAGAGACCACACACTTGGTTTCTCAGGTGCTACTCAGTCTCTGACCATAAGGTGAGCCCAGAAACCAGCAAACACTGTCACCTTTAAGGACCAGTATTATACACCGCTGGTTTAAACTACATTGAGGCACTTTCGGATATAGACTCACGCTCTATGCTGTTTCATCTGATTACATTGATTAGAAAAGCATCCCTGCTTCTCGTTCTGCTAATTAGGTAGTTCCACCCTCTACTCCAAGCTGGTAGTGGAACCCCCTCCAATCAACCTCTCCAATGCTAATTGCCGCCTGCTGTGTTTCCCAGTATTTAGATATTTACTTGACATTTTGGAGGATGAAATCTCTTGAGATGAACCATTTAGTTTTCAAGAGTGTCTAAAAGAAAATATTATATATATATACTTTTTCAACTTTTTCAACTTTTTCATGCTGTTAATGTCATTTTTATTATTATAATAAGAATAATTATTATTGAATTGTTATTATTATTAGACAGTAGTTGCCATATTACTTGTGTTATATATATACTTAGTAACAAGAGTAATATGGCAACTACTGTCTAATAATAATAACAATTCAATAATAATTATTCTTATTATAATAATAATAAAAATGACATTAACAGCATGAAAAAGTTGTTGTGCAACTACTAATAGGCTTACAACTATTAACAACTAATGTTTTAACTACTAATACAACTAAATACCTATAATATGTATACATACATATCAGTGGAGGCTGGTGGGAGGAGCGATAGAAGGACCTGCTCGTTGTAATGGCTGGAATGGAATCAATGGAACAGAGTTAAACGTGTGGTTTCCATATGTTTGATCTATTTGATACCGTTCAATTTATTCCATTCCAGTTATTACAGTGAGCCTGTCCTCCCACCAGCCTCCACCGATACATATTTACAAATATCTTCACATGGTGAGGGTTCTATTAGTTAAAAACACAAAACAGTTTGGTTCTGAACATTAGAAAAAGGGCTTTCTTAAATTCACTGTGTGATTTTAATGCCCTGATTTCTATAGGTAAATGATTCCAGTCAGTTGGGTCTTTGTATCTGAAAGATCTGACTCCGACATCATGACGTACCTTTGGAATGTGTAATGGCTGCTGTTGTCGAAAGCAGTAGTGTGGGTCTTGTAAAGTTAGCTGTCCCTTAATATATACAAGGACATTGACCTTGATACATTTACAAATAAATTGGTACCAATGCAGTTGTCTTCTATTTGGGATTGCCAGTCCATTTAGTGATTCAGACATTGTGCATTGATGTCTTATAACGGCATCCAAGAAGGAATCTGCAAAGATGGTTATGAATGACATCTCATTCATAAAGTAAGGTCCTGGTTGATGATTGATGATGTCACTACGGTCTAGGATAGGAAGCAGCAGTTGAGTTACTAAGGTCTTTCTAATGGATGCAGTAAAACAATTCTTACATCTGTATTGTAACCCAAGTTTATAGGTAATTGTTTTTCTAATATAATCAATATGCTTTCCAGAAGATAATTCAGAATCTATCCTCAAATCCAGATTATTCAAACAGTCCACGCGTTCAAGCATTGTTCCGTCACCTGCATGAATTGTGACATTTCTTCTGTGAAACAGCATATTGTAGGGTTTTGATTTAAAACCAAGTTATTTGCAGGAAACCATTTTTGGTGATATCTATTTCATTAAGGAGAGGCAGTATATCAGTTGGTTTAATCTTTCAGAAGTGACATGTCTGATTTGGAGTGTTAATCTATCTCCTGGTAACAGATGCTGACTAAAAACACAAGCTGTGTTTTAGTCAGATTATGTCATTTAGCATAATCTGCTGAATAGGTTGATTATTTGACATATTTAAAAGGTCATTTGTATATTTCCAGAACTGCTGTGGATTTTTGACATTGTTTTTAATACTATCCATATACAGTAGGAGGCTTCTGCATTTCTAGTTGTAGTTTTTCTGGCCTTTCTTCATTTTCTATAGGAATCCCAATCAATTGGCTCTTTGGTTCTACGGTACTTAGCCCAGGCTGTATCCCTTTCTCTGAACAGAAGTCTTAAGGAATCTATATAAAACATGTTTTACATTGTCTTAAATTCATCAATTTGTCTGGTGCTTTAGGTATATTCATCTCCCTAACACACTAGTCATAATAGCCCCAATAAGACACTCTATGCTGATGAGTGTGCTTATTTAAAACATTTTTATAATCCTCTCTCCCGCTTTCCCACTTTGCTTTTTAGTTTTTGTTCATGTGTCTTCTTTTTGCCACAGCAGACATCGTTCCGCTCGATAAAATTGCCCATTTGGAGCGGAGCCAAATGGCTCGGCGAGCCCCTAAAGAGAGTACTGAATCCAGCTTCCCCATCTGGCTCATATGCCCCTGTGCCTGTGTTCAGAAAGCAAATCAAACCATTCCGTGTCTCTCCCTCCCTCCCTCCCTCCCTCCCTCCCTCCCTCCCCCTCCCTCCCTCCCTCCCTCCCTCCCTCCCTCCCTCCCTCCCCCTGTCTCTCTCTGTCTCTGTCTCTCTCTGTCTCTGTCTCTCACTGTCTCTCACTGTCTCTCACTGTCTCTCTCTCTCTCTGTCTCTGTCTCTGTCTCTGTCTCTGTCTCTGTCTGTCTCTGTCTGTCTCTGTCTGTCTCTCTCTGCTCTCTCTCTCTCTCTCTCTCTCTCTCTCTCTCTCGCTCTCTCTCTCTCTCTCTCTCTCTCTCTCTCTCTCTCTCTCTCTCTCTCTCTCTCTCTCTCTCTCTGCTCGAAGGGTGCGTCTCAATGGTCTAAAGTGGCTTCCTCTCCTTGTCTCCTTTCTTTCATCTAAGCTGATCTGAAAACTCAGTCACTGTCAGTGCAGATAGGAGCTAGCTCTCATCTAGCCAGTTATGGTAGTTTGTACTGAAAAAGGAAAGGAGACAAGGACAGGAAGGAAGCCACTTTAGACTATTGAGATTCTTCCTCTGACTCACCCAGAAGGAAAGGAAACAAGGAAGCCACTTTAGACTACTGAGATTCTTCCTCTGACTCGTCCAGAAGGAAAGGAGACAAGGAATCCACTTTAGGCTACTGAGATTAATCCTCTGACTCAACCAGAAGGAAAGGAGACAAGGAAGCCACTTTAGGCTACTGAGATTAATCCTCTGACTCACCCAGAAGGAAAGGAGACAAGGAAGCCACTTTAGGCTACTGAGATTAATCCTCTGACTCACCCAGAAGGAAAGGAGACAAGGAAGCCACCTTAGGCTACTGAGATTAATCCTCTGACTCACCCAGACGGAAAGGAGACAAGGAAGCCACTTTAGGCTACTGAGATTAATCCTCTGACTCACCCAGAAGGAAAGGAGACAAGGAAGCCACTTTAGGCTACTGAGATTAATCCTCTGACTCACCCAGACGGAAAGGAGACAAGGAAGCCACTTTAGGCTGTTGAGACAGATCCCTCTGAATCACCTAGTTGTGGTATAGTGCTCATTCACTCAGCAACAGGAGGTAAAGAACAGAGTGTGCAGCGGTGTGTCATCAAACAAACAACATGTTCCATTGGTTCTGCCTCTAATCAAATTGAGTCGTTGTTGATGGTCATCCACAACTTCCAATGACCAATTACACAATTGGTCATCAAACAATTAATTTCCTTTCTGTATGTATTGGACCTCAACACAGATTGCTTCACAGGTTCCATGTAGTGGAATGGTGAACAAAAGCTTCCGTTTATCACATTATTTTGATTGCTTTATTGTTCGTTATAGCTAATTGTCTGCTGACTGTAGAATGGTGGATGTGGAGGGTGTAAAGGCAGTGGGACCTGTACAGTATGTGTTCATTTTATATGCTGATTGTTTAACCAACCCACTCACACCACCCTGCTGTGGCAGATATACTAGCACAATTATCCCATGGGGGAATGTGTATAAATAGAATGGGGAATTAAAGGGATAGTCCACACAACTAGCTCATTTACCTCATAGTGATACTTAGAAAATTATTTCATTGACCTGAGGACTCAGTACCCCCCCAAAAAAACCTGTCTATTCCATTGACCTGAGGACTGTTACCCCCAAAAAACGGTCTATTCCATTGACCTGAGGACTCAGTTACCCCCAAATAAAACCTGTCTATTCCATTGACCTGAGGACTCAGTTACCCCCAAATAAAACCTGTCTATTCCATTGACCTGAGGACTCAGTTACCCCAAAATAAAACCTGTCTATTCCATTGACCTGAGGACTTAGTTACCCCAAAATTAAACCTGTCTATTCGAGCATCCTCCACTCTCATTGTTTTTCACTCAACGGTACAAAACTACGTGTGCCTTCAGAAAGCATTCACACCCCTTGACCTTTTCCACATTTTGTTTTTACAGACTGAATTTATCTGGAATAAATTGAGATTTTTGTAATTATGTTTTTTTTTTTACAAAACGAAAAGCTGAATGTCTTGAGTCAATAAGTTTTCAACACCTTTCTTATGGCAAGCTTAAAGAAGTATAGGAGTAAAAATGTGCTGAACGAGATATTTCTGTATTTAATTTTAAATGCATTTGCAAACATTTCTAAAAACATGTTTTCACTTTGTCATTATGGGGTTTTGTGTATAGATGGGTGTAACATAACAAAATGTGAAATAAAATAAAACTTTATTGGTCACATACACATGGTTAGCAGATGTTATTGCGAGTGTAGCGAAATGCTTGTGCTTCTAGTTCTGACAGTGCAGCAATAACATGTAATTGAACAATTCCACAACTACCTAATGCACACAAATCTAAGTAAAGGAATGGAATAAGAATATATACATATAAATATATGGATGAGCAATGACAGAGCGGCATAGGCAAGATGCAATAGATGGTATAAAATATAGTATATACATATGAGATGAGTAATGCAAGATATGTAAACATTATTAAAGTGCCGTTATTAAAGTGACTAGTGATCCATTTATGAACAATGATTTGAAGTCTGTATGTGGGCAACAACCTCTCTGTGTTAGTGATGGATGTTTAACAGTCTGATGGCCTTGAGATAGAAGCTGTTTTTCAGTCTCTCGGTCCCAGCTTTGATGCACCTGTACTGACCTCGCCTTCTGGATGGTAGCGGGGTGAACAGGCAGTGGCTCGTGTGGTTGTTGTCCTTGATGATATTTTTGGCCTTCCTGTGACATCGGGTGCTATAGGTGTCCTGGAGGGCAGGTAATTTGCCCCCGGTGATGCATTGTGCAGACCGCACCACCCTCTGGAGAGTCTTGCGGTTGTGGGCGGTGCAGTTGCTGTACAAGGGGTGATACAGCCCGACAGGATGCTCTAAATTGTGCATCTGTAAAAGTTTGTGAGGGTTTTAGGTGACAAGCCAAATTTCTTCAGCCTCCTGAGCTTGATGTGTACGCCGAGGAACTTCAAACTTTCCACCTTCTCCACTGCTGTCCCGTCAATGTGGATAAGTGGATGTTCCCTCTGCTGTTTCCTGAATTCCACGATCATCTCCTTTGTTTTGTTGACACTGAGTGAGAGGTTGTTTTCCTGACACCCCACTCCGAGTGCCTCCTCTCTGTAGGCTGTCTCGTCGTTGTTGGTAATCAAACCTACTACTGTTGATGATTGAGTAGGAGGCGTGCAAGGCCACGCAGTCATGGGTGAACAGGCTGAGCACGCACCCTTGTGGGGCCCCAGTGTTGAGGATCAGCGAACTGGAGATGTTGTTTCCTACATTCACCACCTTGGGGCCGGCCCTTCAGGAAGTCCAGGACCCAATTGCACTTGGCGGGGTTGAGACCCAGGGCCTCAAGCTTAATGATGAGCTTGGAGGGTACTATGGTGTTGAATGCTGAACTATAGTCAATGAACAGCATTCTTGCATAGGTATTCCTCTTGTTCAGATGGGATAGAGCAGTGTGCAGCGTGATGGCGAGTGCATCATCTGTGGACCTATTGGGGCTGTAAATAAATTGAAGTTGTTCTAGGGTGACAGGTAAGGTGGAGGTGATATGATCCTTGACTAGTCTCTCAAATCACTTCATGATAACAGAAGTGAGTGCTACAGGACAATAGTCATTTCATTCAGTTACCTTTGCCTTCTTGAATACAGGAACAATGGTGGCCATCTTGGAGCATGTGGGGACAGCAGACTAGGATAGGGAGAGATCGAATATGTCCGTAAACACACCAGCCAGCTGGTCTGCGCATGCTCTGAGGACGCTGCTAGGGATTCCGTCTGGGCCAGCAGCCTTGCGAGGGTTATTAATACGTTTATATGTCTTACTCACGTCAGCCACAGAGAAGGAGACCCCACAGTCCTTGGTAGTGGGCTGCGTCGGTGGCACTGTATTATCCTCAAAGCGGGCAAAAAAGGTGTTTCGTTTGTCTGGAAGCAAGACGTCGGTGTCCGTGACGTGGCTGATTTTCCTTCTGTTGTCTATGATTGTCTGTAGACCCTGCCACATACGCCTCGTGTCTGAGCCATTGAATTTGTCTCTATACTGACATTTCGCTTGTTTGATTGCATTGAGGAGGGAATAACTACACTGTTTGTATTCGGCCATATTCCCAGTCCCAGTGGTTAAATGCAGTGGTTCGCTCTTTCAGTTTTGCATTAATTAAAGGTTTCTGGTTAGGGTGGGTTTTAATAGTCACAGTGGATACAACATCTCCTATACACTTCCTTATAAACTCACTCACCAAATCAGCGTATCCATCATTATTATTCTCTGAGGCTCCCCGGCACCCGTCCCAGTCCGCGTGATCAAAACAATCTTGAAGCATGGATTCCGATTGGTCAGACCAGCGTTGAATAGTCCTTAGCACTGGTACGTCCTGTTTGAGTTTCTGCCTATAGGAAGGGAGGAGCAAAATGGAGTCGTAGTTAGATTTGCCGAAAGGAAGGCGGGGGAGGGCCTTATATGCATCGCAGAATTTAGAGTAGCAGTGATCCAGTGTATTTCCAGCGCGAGTGCTACCGTCAATATGCTGATAGAATTTAGGTAGCCTTGTTCTCCAATTGAGTTTGTCAAAATCCCCAGCTACAATAAATGCAGCCTCAGGATATATGGTTTCCAGTTTGCATAAAGTCCAGTGAAGTTCCTTGAGGGCCGTCGTGGTATCGGCTTGAGGGGGGATGTACACGGCTGTGACATTAACCGAGGAGAATTCTCTTGGGAGATAATTCGGTCGGCATTCGATTGTGAGGAATTCTGAACAGGTGCACAAAAGGACTTGAGTTCCTGTATGTTGATACAATTACACCATGAGTCGTTAATCATGAAACATACACCCCCGCAATTCTTCTTCCCGGAGAGATGTTTAATCCTGCAGCACGACACACAAATAATCGAGGTGGCTGTACCGACTCCATCCCGAGAGAGCCATGTTTCCGTGAAACAGAATATGTTACAATCCCTGATGTCTCTCTGGAAAGCATCCGTTGCCCTCATTTCATGTACCTTGTTATCTAGAGACTTTAGCGAGTAATATACTCGGAAGTGGTGGGTGGTGTGCGCGCCTCCGGTGTATGAATACTTTCTGAAGGCGCTATATATCTTGATAAGATAAGTACAGTATTCAACCACCTGAGTCAATACATGTTCAAATCACCTTTGGCAGCAATTACAGCTATGAGTCTTTCTGGGTAAGTCTCTAAAAGCTTTGCACAAATGGATTGCGCAAAATTTGCCCCATATTCTTAAAATAATTATTCAAGCTCTGCCAAGTTGGTTGTTGATCATTGCTAGACAGCCATTATCAAGTCTTGCCATAGATTTTCAAGATGATTTAAGTCAAACCTGTGTCTAAGCCACTCAGAAACATTCAATGTTATCAGTGTATATTTGGACTTTAATTTTAAATAATAGTTTTTAGGTAATTGTCCTGCTAAAAGGTGAATTTGTCTCCCAGTGTCTATTGAAAAGCAGTTTGAACCAAGTTTTCCTCTAGGATTTGACCTGTTCCGTTTAGCTTTATTCCGTTTATTTTTATCCCCAAAAAACTCCCTAGTTCTTGTGAATGAAAAGCATACCCATAACATGATGCAGCCACCACCATGCTTGAAAATATGATGTGAGTCGTATTCAGTGATGTGTTGTGTTGGATTTGCCCCAAACATAACGCTTTGTATTCAGGTGAAAACATTCATTTATTTTTTGCAACATTACTTAAGTGCCTTATTGCAAACAGGATGCATGTTTTGGATAATTTTTATTCTGAACATGCTTCCTTCTTTACACTCTTTGTCACAGCTGTCAAAAGGAGCAGACCAAAGTGCAGCGTGGTTGTAGTTCCACATTTTATTTAATCCGTGAAACTTTGCAATACATAAATAACTGAATATGACAAAACAACAAACCGTGACGCAGAGAGAAACAAACACTACTCAAAATATAATAACCCCCCAAAAAACAACATAGAAATAGAAACCTAGAACATAAACCTAGAAATACAAAACATAGAAAAACACAAAACACCCCCTGTCACGCCCTGACCTACTCTACTATAGAAAATTACATCTTACTAGGGTCAGGATGTGACAGTACCCCCCCCCCCCCCCCCCCCCCCCCCCAAAAGGTGCAGACTCCGAATGCAACATAAAACAACAAAAGAAACCACAAAACAAAAGGGAGGGTAGGCAGGGTGATAATTGTTTATGGTGGCTCAAATGCAGTCCACATAACCTTAACCTCCAGCAGAGGAGGCAGCTCCAGTTCGGGGCGTAATCCCCGCTCCACCCGCTGATTCCTGTGCTTTAGTACCACCAGACCGTGGATCGTCATCAGAGGAACCGGACTGTAGATCATCGCTAGAGGTCCTGGGCTGCAGGCCGCCGCTGGAGGTTCTGGGATGCAGGCCGCCGATGGAGGTTCTGGGCTGCAGGCCGCCGCTGGAGGCTCTGGGCTGCAGGCCGCCCTGGAGGCTCTGGGCTGCAGGCCGCCGCTGGAGGCTCTGGGCTGCAGGCCGCCGCTGGAGGCTCTGGGCTGCAGGCCGCCCTGGAGGCTCTGGGCTGCAGGCCGCCGCTGGAGGCTCTGGGCTGCAGGCCGCCCTGGAGGCTCTGGGCTGCAGGCCGCCGCTGGAGGCTCTGGGCTGCAGGCCGCCGCTGGAGGCTCTGGGCTGCAGGCCGTCGCTGAAGACTCTTGGCTGCAGGCCTTCGCTGAAGACTCTGGGCTGCAGGCCTTCGCTGAAGAGTCTGGGCTGCAGGCCGTCGCTGAAGACTCTGGACTGGGGAACTTCTCAGGAGGTTCCGGACTGTTGGCCGTCTCAGGAGGTTCCGGACTGTAGACCGTCTCAGGAGGTTCCGGACTGTAGGCCGTCTCAGTTCCGCGCCATGGATCTTCACAGGAGGCTTCGTGCCATGGATCATCTGTACAGGCTCCGGGCCATGGATCATCCCTACAGGTTTCTTGCCATGGATTATCCCTACAGGCTTCTTGCCATGGATCATCCATACAGGCTTCTTGCCATGGATCATCTCTACAGGCTTCTTGCCATGGATCATCTCTACAGGCTTCGGACCATAAATCATCACTGGAGGCTTCATTCGTGGAGCTGGAATAGGTCTCACCGGACTAGGGAACGTCGCTGGGAGTTCTGGACTAGGGAACGTCGCTGGAGGCTCCGGACTGGAGAGCGTTGCCGGAGGCCAGGTGTGCAGAGCAGGCACAGGGTATACTGGGTCGTGGAGGCGCACTGGAGATCTGGAGCTTATGGCTGGCACAACCCGTCCCGGCTGGATACCCCCCGTAGCCCGACAAGCGCGAGGCGTTGTGACAGGTCGCACAGGTTTGTGTTGGCGAACTGGGGGTACCGTGCGTAGAGCTGGCGCAGGATAACCTGGGCCGAGAAGATGCACCGGAGACCAGGAACGCTGAGCAGGCATACTCCTTCCTGGCTGAATGCCAACTCTAGCACGGCACCTGTGAGGAGCTTGCACCGAGCGCACCGGGCTGTAGCTGCGCACTGGCGACACAGTGCGTACCTCAGCATAACATGGTGCTTGCTCGATCACTCACCCCCCACAATAAGCACGAGGAGTTGGCACAGGTCTCCAACCTGACTCTGCCAATCTCCCCGTGTGCCCCCCCCCCCCCCGTTGGTATCGTGCCTCCACCTGCTTCCCCGGCAGGCTGTTGTATCTCCCCAATACCTGCTCCCAAATCCAGTCTATCCTTTCCTCCAACTCCTCCAGCGACCAGGATGCCATTTCCTCCCGGGCACACTGCTTAATCCAGTCCTCCTGCCCACGCTGCTTGGTCCTTTGATGGTGGGTTATTGTATCATGGCTGTCGAAAGGAGCAGACCAAAGTGCAGCGTGGTTGTAGTTCCACATTTTATTTAATCCGTGAAACTTTGCAATACATAAATAACTGAATATGACAAAACAACAAACCGTGAAGCAGACAGAAACAAACACTACTCAAAATATAATAACCCACCAAAAACCCAGGAAGAAAAACCCCTACTTAAATATGATCTCCAATCAGAGACAACGAGGACCAGCTGCCTCCAATTGGAGATCAACCCCAAAAACAACAACATAGAAATAGAAACATAGAACATAAACATAGAAATACAAAACATAGAAAAACACAAAACACCCCCGTCATGCTCTGACCTACTCTACTATAGAAAATGACATCTTACTAGGGTCAAGACATGACACTCTTCCATTTATGTCAGTATTGTGGAATAACTAGAATGTTGTCAATCACAGCCATTAAATTCTGTAACTGTTTTATAGTCAATCCCTGAGCAGTTTCCTTCCTCTCCGGCAACTGAGTTAGGAAGGGCGCCTGTATTTTTGTAGTGACTGGGTGTATTGATACACCATCCGAAGTGTAATTAATAACTGCACCATGCTCAAAGGGATATTTAATGTCTGTTGTTTTTACCCATCTACCAATAGGTACCTTTCTTTTGCGAATCAATTGGAAAACCTCCCTGGTCTTTATGGTTGAATCTGTGAATCTGTGTGAAATTCACTGCTCGAATAAGTTACTAAGAGATAATGGTATGTCGGGTACAGAGATGAGGTAGTCATTCAAAAATCATGTTAAACACTATTATTGCACACAGTGAGTCCATGCAACTTATTATGTGACTTGTTAAGCAACAGTTTACTCCTGAACTTATTTCGGCTTTCCATAACAAAAGGGTTGAATACTTATTGACTCAAGACATTTCACCTTTTCATTTAAAAAAAAAACATATTTCCACTTTGACATTATGGGATATTGTGTGTAGATCAGTGACAACATCTCAATTAAATCCATTTTAAATTCAGGTTGTAACACGATACAATGTGGAAAAAGTCAAGTGGTGTGAATACTTTCTGAAGGCGCTGTATTTAAGTAAGCAAACCCAAATCTTTGTTTGCTGACACTCCCAAGTTCATAGACTGCTTTCTAGGTATCTATTATACAAGATGCATATAAAGGCAATCATTTGTCGTTCTAGTAAGATTACCCCGGGCAACTGCACCCAAAGACCCATCACTAATATATTATTTTAAGATTTAAACACATCAATTTTTTTTTCTCTATTTGAAATATTGATGGAACCAAAAACAAGATATTTAGATCCAACATAAGAACCCTAATCTAGCCTGATAAATCAACAAAGGACTGATACTGTAGCTCTATATGGACATGACAAGAGAGGGGAATAGAAAAGAGGAAATCTTCACTAGGTTTTATAGGTCAGCATTGCTAGGACCTTCTTTTCCATGTAACTCCCATTGGAAGTCAGTATAGTATGGAAATAGAGTTTGCCTGGACGTATTTATTTTATAGTTCTGCTTCAAGGCCGTATGTACTTCAGAGGAATTCTTGATGATTATTATTTCCCCACTGACTGTACAAATAGACCCGAAACTCAAAACACACATACTTTCTTGACACATGGAAAATAAAACGGAATAGAAAAATAGAGAAAAAACACAAAGCCTCTGGGAGTGGTGTTGGGCCCTTCTCTGCTTCACACGGCGCTTGTGATGTAATCTGTAAAAACTGCTGTAATTACACAAAGATCAAATGGGGGAGCCGCTGTGGCTAATGCTAATAGCCGCGCTCTCTCCGTCCTGTTGTGGGAGCGGAGCGTGATGGAGGGAGGAGTCCTCCATTAATAATGAATGGAATGATTAAAACATATCTCCCATCTTCAAATGCGCTGCATGCCGAGCATTGCTGTGTGGAGAAAATATATCGCAGCAGCCTTAGATCAGCAAAGAGAGAGAGTCAGAGAGCTTTGTAAAAGGCACCAGCAGAACTAAACATCTCTATGCTGTGTTTCTGTATAGTGATTCACCAAAGCAGTGCATACTACATGCCCTTGTAACAATTTGTATATTACATAACATGTCACATATCCTCTCAGATGCAGATCGTTAAACCAAATCCTAGTTCCTCTGCTTCATTACACAGTCATGGACTTTTCCTCGTTTTCTTAACCCCAGGACACTTTCACACTGAAATAGTTCACTATACAGAGACTAGTGTTCCCTGCAGGACCTGGTCTAAAATAGTTCACTATATAGGGACTAGTGTTCCCTGTGGAACACAACCAAACACCTGGTGCAACTGGAGGCTCAGTCCTTCAGTTTGAAGGGCCAACAGATGTATTGTGACAGGCTATAATTGCCTATTCTAATGGCTAGCTTGTTCATCCAACCTACCCATGGGGTGTGTTTTACTCGTTATGACATTGGGACATATTTGTGTGTGTGTGTGTGTGTGTGTGTGTGTGTGTGTGACTATTTGTGTGTGTGACTATTTGTGTGTGTGTGTGTCTGCATTTATTAGTGTGTTCAGTAGTCAACACTCCTGGGTCTCTCTATCCTGCCTGACATTGTCTTGTTCCATGTAGACCCTTTCAGCAACTACACCGTACATACTGTACTCCTCTATGGCTGCATCATCACTAATACAGACTCCTCTACGGCTGCCTCATCACTAACACAGACTCCTCTACGGCTGCCTCATCACTAACACAGACTCCTTTACGGCTGCCTCATCACTAACACAGACTCCTCTACGGCAGCCTCATCACTAACACAGACTCCTCTACGGCTGCCTCATCACTAACGCAGACTACTCTACGGCTGCCTCACCAATAACAAAGACTCCTCTACGGTGCCTCATCACTAACACAGACTCAAATACGGCTGCCTCATCACTAATACAGACTCCTCTACGGCTGCATCATCACTAATACAGACTCCTCTACGGCTGCCTCATCACTAACACAGACTCCTCTACGGCTGCCTCATCACTAACACAGACTCCTCTAGTCTCTCCTGTGGTCCAGTCATCACTAACACAGACTCCTCTAGTCTCTCCTGTGGTCCAATCATCATTAACACAGACTCCTCTCTGCTGTGGTCCAATCATCACTAACACAGACTCCTCTAGTCTCTCCTGTGGTCCAATCATCACTAACACAGACTCCTCTCTGCTGTGGTCCAATCATCACTAACACAGACTGCTCTCTGCTGTGGTACAATCATCACTAACACAGACTGCCCTCTGCTGTGGTCCAGTCATCATTAACACAGACTCCTCTAGTCTCTCCTGTGGTCCAGTCATCATTAACACAGACTCCTCTAGTCTCTCCTGTGGTCCAGTCATCATTAACACAGACTCCTCTAGTCTCTGCTGTGGTCCAGTCATCACTAACACAGACTCCTCTAGTCTCTCCTGTGGTCCAGTCATCACTAACACAGACTCCTCTCTCCTGTGGTCCAGTCATCACTAACACAGACTCCTCTAGTCTCTGCTGTGGTCCAGTCATCACTAACACAGACTCCTCTCTGCTGTGGTCCAGTCATCACTAACACAGACTCCTCTAGTCTCTCCTGTGGTCCAGTCATCATTAACACAGACTCCTCTAGTCTCTGCTGTGGTCCAGTCATCACTAACACAGACTCCTCTCTCCTGTGGTCCAGTCATCACTAACACAGACTCCTCTAGTCTCTCCTGTGGTCCAGTCATCACTAACACAGACTCCTCTAGTCTCTCCTGTGGTCCAGTCATCACTAACACAGACTCCTCTAGCCTCTCCTGTGGTCCAGTCATCACTAACACAGACTCCTCTAGTCTCTGCTGTGGTCCAGTCATCACTAACACAGACTCCTCTAGTCTCTCCTGTGGTCCAGTCATCATTAACACAGACTCCTCTAGTCTCTCCTGTGGTCCAGTCATCACTAACACAGACTCCTCTAGTCTCTGCTGTGGTCCAGTCATCACTAACACAGACTCCGCTCTGCTGTGGTCCAGTCATCACTAACACAGACTCCTCTCTGCTGTGGTCCAGTCATCATTAACACAGACTCCTCTAGTCTCTGCTGTGGTCCAGTCATCACTAACACAGACTCCTCTAGTCTCTGCTGTGGTCCAGTCATCACTAACACAGACTCCTCTCTGCTGTGGTCCAGTCATCATTAACACAGACTCCTCTAGTCGCTCCTGTGGTCCAGTCATCATTAACACAGACTCCTCTAGTCTCTCCTGTGGTCCAGTCATCACTAACACAGACTCCTCTAGTCTCTGCTGTGGTCCAGTCATCACTAACACAGACTCCTCTAGTCTCTCCTGTGGTCCAGTCATCATTAACACAGACTCCTCTAGTCTCTGCTGTGGTCCAGTCATCACTAACACAGACTCCGCTCTGCTGTGGTCCAGTCATCATTAACACAGACTCCTCTCTGCTGTGGTCCAGTCATCACTAACACAGACTCCTCTCTCCCGTGGTCCAGTCATCACTAACACAGCCTCCTCTAGTCTCTGCTGTGGTCCAGTCATCACTAACACAGACTCCTCTCTGCTGTGGTCCAGTCATCATTAACACAGACTCCTCTAGTCTCTCCTGTGGTCCAGTCATCACTAACACAGACTCCTCTAGTCTCTGCTGTGGTCCAGTCATCACTAACACAGACTCCTCTAGTCTCTGCTGTGGTCCAGTCATCACTAACACAGACTCCTCTAGTCTCTCCTGTGGTCCAGTCATCATTAACACAGACTCCTCTAGTCTCTCCTGTGGTCCAGTCATCATTAACACAGACTCCTCTAGTCTCTGCTGTGGTCCAGTCATCACTAACACAGACTCCGCTCTGCTGTGGTCCAGTCATCACTAACACAGACTCCTCTCTGCTGTGGTCCAGTCATCACTAACACAGACTCCTCTCTCCTGTGGTCCAGTCATCACTAACACAGACTCCTCTAGTCTCTGCTGTGGTCCAGTCATCACTAACACAGACTCCTCTCTGCTGTGGTCCAGTCATCATTAACACAGACTCCTCTAGTCTCTCCTGTGGTCCAGTCATCATTAACACAGACTCCTCTAGTCTCTCCTGTGGTCCAGTCATCACTAACACAGACTCCTCTCTGCTGTGGTCCAGTCATCATTAACACAGACTCCTCTAGTCTCTCCTGTGGTCCAGTCATCACTAACACAGACTCCTCTAGTCTCTCCTGTGGTCCAGTCATCACTAACACAGACTCCTCTAGTCTCTGCTGTGGTCCAGTCATCACTAACACAGACTCCTCGAGTCTCTCCTGTGGTCCAGTCATCACTAACACAGACTCCTCTAGTCTCTGCTGTGGTCCAGTCATCACTAACACAGACTCCTCGAGTCTCTCCTGTGGTCCAGTCATCACTAACACAGACTCCTCTAGTCTCTCCTGTGGTCCAGTAGTAATTTGCTCTCCCTGTGACGGATTCATTAACAGATTGCAGAAGTGAGCAGAGCCAATTATTAGATGTGTGTCTTCCAATCTAAAGTGTCTCTCAGAAACACAGAGAGATGAGAGGCAGAGAAATGAAGTGCACAGGAAGCTAAGAATGATAGACCGACACACAGTGAGATATTATTTAGTAGGGGAATGGGAAGTTGACCTCAGAATGACCCCACGGTATAACAGGAAGAGAGGGACAGGGTTATATCAGTGTATAGTTATAACAGGAAGAGAGGGACAGGGTAATATCAGTGTTTTCACCATTGATTGTATTTCATGTATTTATGAATCTTTCTTTTCATCTTGCTCCTCTCCCTCTCTCTCTCTCATGTCCCCCTTTTATGATTTAATATCTTTGCATTTACACACGTGTGTACGTAAGTCCAGTGTGTGATGTACATGTCTGCAGTGGTGGAAAAAGTACCCAATTGTCATACTTTAGTAAAATTAAAGATACCTTTGTAGAAAATTACTGAAGTAAAAGTAAAAGTCACACAGAAAAATAGCAGAGATAACCCCTCTAAATGATATTTTTCAACTTTAAATTGTTTGACTTTTCCTAGTGTGACCCCAACATTAGAAAGTGAAACATCGCCTTTGTTCATTTTCCATGAAAGCTGTACACCACCAGGGTACAAAGATTGTCCCCCACGACCCCACACATAACTCAAGTTCACAGTCAAAATAAACAACGTTTCAGACAAAATTAACAAAATTTCAGACAACAAAAAAAACATTTCTTGAAATGGGGAATGCAGTCAGATGCTGTAATGGTGCTGCAGATGACAGTCTGCAGCACCTTTCTCTCTTTTCTGAAGCCATGAGTGAACGTTTCAGTGCCCAACACGTCGTTGATCTGATTTTTTCAGATGCCCAGGAGGAACACGAGAACAATGATTTAGAAGAGGAGATATCTGAAGAAAAAGATGGGGAAGAATACAACCCATAGCACGATGCATCATCTTCTAATGAAGAAGAAATCCCCCAAGCTTAAAGAGAGACATTTTTGTCAAAGAACAGCAAAATAACATGGTCCTTGTCACCATATGACAACCAGGGCAGGATGGCAGCAGAAAATGTCATAAGGATGACCCCAGGGCCCACAAGACATGCAGTTGCTCATACCCAGGACATCGCCACAACATTCTACATGTTCATCACACCAGCCATCGAAACATTCTGTAAAAGGCTGCAGCTGGGGCAGGCAAGAGGATGTTCTTCTTTGCCCCCCAAAGAAGGACTGTAAAATAAATACTATGTGCTGTACATGTGAGAAATACATCTGCCAATTCCATGCACACACACTTGCATACTTGTAACGGCTTCGGTAGTCGGGTAGGAGGAATGAGGCGCAGGAAGCAGCGAACACAGGGAGTGGTGTTTTTATTCACACAGGATAAACAAAAGTTCCCAACCATAGGGAATAAAATACAAAATAGACGACCAGGTAAAGCCGACGAACAGCACTTCGTCAATGAACACAAATTAATCCCGCACAAACAACAGACGGGCCAACTGAACTAAATACCCCCTCTAATAGCTAATTGGCCACAGGTGCCCAAAAACAAAAAAAGGGAAAACCAAAAAGGGATCGGTAGCAGCTAATAGGCCGGTGACGACGACCGCCGAGCGCCACCCGAGCAGGAGGGGGCGCCACCGTCGGTGGGACTCGTGACAATACTGTCCTACATATGCTAATTAGAGTTAATTGATTTATGTTCTTCACATTTTGGTTTTGTATCTTTTATCTTATTTTATTCTTATGTATTGTTGTTGTTTAAACACCTTGTGGGTGGGGGCAATGGTTCAGAAAAATGGGAAAAGACTAGTATTTTGTAGATTAATTCCTCATTGTACAGTATATAAGAATATGTTACTATGTTGCCAAAAAAGACTGTTTCCCTTCTATAAAATGCATTCAAAACTACTTTCTGCACATTTCTGCTGCTTTCTTAAGCTATACAAGTGCTCTCTTGCAAAAAAAAATATATTTACACCTATGCAGTACGAATTAGCAATAATAATAATAATAATAATAATAATAAACCTCTACTTTAGTAAAGAAAACACTCCAATACTTTGACTTTGTTGTCCTTAAGCCATTTTGCCACAACTTTGGAAGTATGCTTGGGGTCATTCTCCATTTGGAAGACCCATTTGCGACCAAGCTTTAACTTCCTGACTGATGTCTTGAGATGTTGCTTCAATATATCCACCTAATTTTCCTCCCTCATGTTGCCATCTATTTTGTGAAGTGCACCAGTCCCTCCTGCAGCAAAGCACCCCCACAACATGATGCTGCCACCCCGTGCTTCACAGTTGGGTTTGTGTTCTTCGGCTAGCAAGCCTCCCCCTTTTTCCTCCAAACATAACGATGGTCATTATGGCCAAACAGTTCGATTTTTGTTTCATCAGACCAGAGGACATTTCTCCAAAAAGTACGATCTTTGTCCCATGTGCAGTTGCAAACCATAGTCTGGCTTTTTAATGGCGGTTTTGGAGCAGTGGCTTCTTCCTTGCTGAGCGGCCTTTCAGGTTATGTCGATATAGGACTCGTTTTACTGTGGATATAGATACTTTTGTACCTGTTTCCTCCAGCATCTTCACAAGGTCCTTTGCTGTTGTTCTGGGATTGATTTGCGCTTTTCACACAAAAGTACTTCTCTAGGAGACAGAACGTGTCTCCTTCCTGAGCGGTATGACAGCTGCATGGTCCCATGGTGTTTATACTTGCATACTATTGTTTGTACAGATGAACGTGGTACCTTCTGGCGTTTGGAAATTGCTCCCAAGGATGAACCAGACTTGTGGAGGTTGAAATACCTGTCATCCAGGGGGAAGGTTTGAAAATATTTTCTGAAGATTGTTTATGCAGTTCGTCATGGGTGCAATATGCCATGAAAGTGACCCATTGGAGACAAGCATTTTACAGCAGAAAAAGGGGTTTAGTTTAGAGGAACCATTTATTTTGACTGCTTGCTCTTTATTTGATTTGATTTAACCTTTATTTAAGCAGGGAGTCATGCTGAGACCAAGGTCTCTTTTGCAGATGAGCCATGCATGAACACATCAATAAACAACAGTAAAACTATACATAATTATATAGAATTCAATTGCACTATACATATCTATATACACATCAATTACACTATACATATCTATATACACATTAATTACACTATACATATCTATATACACATCAATTACACTATACATATACTATACATACACGTAAATTACACCCTACATATCTATATACAGTACACGTAAATTACACTAGATATATCTATATACACATCACTTACACTATTCATATCTATGTACACATCAATTACATTATACATATCTATATACAGTACACATCAATTACACTATACGTATCTTTCTACACATCAACTACAGTACACATATCTATATACACATCAATTACACTATACATATCTATATACAGTACACATCAATTACACTATACATATTTATATACACATCAAATATACTATACATATCTATATACACATCAATTACACTAGACCAATCAATCAAATGTATTTATAAAGCCCTTTCTACATCAGCCGATGTCACAAAGTGCTGTACAGAAACCCAGTCTAAAGCCCCAAACAGAAAGCAATGCAGATGTAGAAGCACGGTGGCTAGGAAAAACTCCCTACATTTACATTCACGTCATTTAGCAGACGCTCTTATCCAGAGCGACTTACAAATTGGTGCATTCTCCTTATGAAATCCAGTGGAACAACCACTTTAAAATAGTACATCTATATCTTTTTTTTTGGGGGGGGGGGGGTAAGAAGGATTACTTTATCCTATCCCAGGTATTCCTTAAAGAGGTGGGGTTTCAGGTGTCTCCGGAAGGTGGTGATTGACTCCGCTGTCCTGGCGTCGTGAGGGAGCTTGTTCCACCATTGGGGTGCCAGAGCAGCGAACAGTTTTGACTGGGCTGAGCGGGAACTGTGCTTCCGCAGGGGTAGGGAGGCGAGCAGGCCAGAGGTGGATGAACGCAGTGCCCTTCTTTTCTTTGGGTGTAGGGACTGATCAGAGCCTGAAGGTACAGAGGTGCCGTTCCCCTCACAACTCCGTAGGCAAGCACCATGGTCTTGTAGCAGATGCGAGCTTCAACTGGAAGCCAGTGGAGTGTGCGGAGGAGCGGGGTGACGTGAGAGAACTTGGGAAGGTTGAACACCAGACGGGCTGCAGCGTTCTGGATGAGTTGTAGGGGTTTAATGGCACAGGCAGGGAGCCCCGCCAACAGCGAGTTGCAGTAATCCAGACGGGAGATGACAAGTGCCTGGATTAGGACCTGCACCACTTCCTGTGTAAGGCAGGGTCGTACTCTGCGAATTTTGTAGAGCATGAACCTACAGGATCGGGTCACCGCCTTGATGTTAGCAGAGAACAACAGGGTGTTGTCCAGGGTCACGCCAAGGCTCTTAGCACTCTGGGAGGAGGTCACAATGGAGTTGTCAACCGTGATGGCGAGATCATGGAATGGGCAGTCCTTCCCTGGGAGGAAGAGCAGCTCCGTCTTGCCGAGGTTCAGCTTTAGGTGGTGATCCGTCATCCACACTGATATGTCTGCCAGACATGCAGAGATGCGATTCGCCACCTGGTTATCAGAAGGCCGGAACCTAGGAAGAGACCTAGAGAGGAACCAGGCTCTGAGGGGTGGCCATTCATCTTCTGGCTGTGCCGGGTGGAAATTATAACAGTACATGGGCAAGATGTTCAAACATTCATAGATGACCTGCAGGGTCAGATAATAATAATCACAGTGTTTGTAGAGGGTGCAACAGGTCAGCACCTCAGGAGTAAATGTCAGTTGGCTTTTCACAGCCGATCATTCAGAGTAAGAGACAGCAGGTGCAGTATAGAGAGAGTCCAAAACAGCAGGTCTTTGACAAGGTAGCACGTCCGGTGAATTGGTCAGGGTTCCATAGCCGCAGGCAGAACAGTTGAAACTGGAGCAGCAGCACAACAAGGTGGACTGGGGACAGCAAGGAGTCATGGTCCAAGGGCTTAGGTCCTCTGAGAGAAAGAGTAAGAAAAAGAGAGGAGAAAGAGAAAAAGAGAGAATTAGAGGAAGCATACTTAAATTCACACAGGACACCGGATAAGACAGGAGAAATACTCCAGATATAACAGACTGACCCTAGCCCCCCGACACATAAACGACACATAAACTATTGCAGCATAAATACTGGCGGCTGAGACAGGAGGGGTCGGGAGACATTGTGGCCCCGTCTGACGATACCCCCGGACAGGGCCAAACAGGCAGGATATAACCCCACCCACTTTGCCAAAGCACTGTCCCCACACCACTAGAGGGATATCTTCAACCACCAACTTACTACCCTGAGACAAGGCCGAGTATAGCCCACGAAGATCTCCCCCACGGCACGAACCCGAGGGGGGCGCCAACCCGGACAGGACGATCACGTCAGTGACTCAACCCACTCAAGTGACGCACCCCTCCTAGGGACGGCATGAAAGAGCACCAGTAAGCCAGTGACTCAGCCCCCGTAATAGGGTTAGAGGCAGAGAATCCCATTTGAGAGGGGAACCGGCCAGGCAGAGACAGCAAGGACGGTTCGTCACTCCATTGCCTTTCCATTCACCTTCACAACCCTGGGCCAGACTACACTCAATCATAGGACCTACTGAAGAGATGAATCTTCAATAAAGATTTAAAGGTTGAGACCGAGTCTGCATCTCTCACATGGATAGGCAGACCATTCCGTAAAAATGTATCTCTTTAGGAGAAAACCCTGCCTCCAGCTGTTTGCTTAGAAATTCTAGGCACAGTAAGGAGACCTGCGTCTTGTGACCGTAGTGTACATGTAGGTATGTAAGGCAGGACCAAATCGGAAAGATAGGTTAGAGCATGTCATGCTTTGTAGGTTAGCAGTAAAACCTTGAAATCAGCCCTAGCCTTAACAGGAAGCAAGTGTAGGGAGGCTAGCACTGGAGTAATATGATCCCATTTTTTGGTTCTAGTCAAGATTCTAGCAGCCGTGTTTAGCACTAACTGAAGTTTATTTAGTGCTTTATCCAGGTAGCTGAAAAGTAGGGCATTGCAGCAGTCTAATCTAGAAGTGACAAAAGCATGGATATATTTTTCTGCATCATTTTTAGACAGAAAGTTTCTGGTTTTTGCCACGTTACGAAGATGGAAAAAGCTGTCCTTTAAATATTCTTGATATGTTCATCAAAAGAGAGATCAGGGTCCAGAGTAACGCCGAGGTTCTTCACAGTTTTATTTGAGACAACTGTACAACCATCAAGATTAATTGTCAGATCCAACAGAAGATCTCTGTTTCTTGGGACCTAGAACTAGCATATCTGTTTTGCCCGAGTTTAAAAGTAAAGCATTTGCCGCCATCCACTTCCTTATGTCTGAAACACAGGCTTCCAGGGAGGGACATTTTGGGGCTTCACCATGTTTCATCGAAATGAACAGCTGTGTATCGTCCGTATAGCAGTGAAAGTTAACATTATGTTTCCGAATGACATCACCAAGAGGTAAAATATATAGTGAAAACAATAGTTTGCGCTGTTCTGTGAAGGGAGTAGTACACAGCGTTGTACGTGATCTTCAGTTTCTTGCCAATTTCTCGAATGGAATAGCCTTCATTTCTCAGAAGAAGAATAGATTGATGAGTTTCAGAAGAAAGTTATTTGTTTCTGGCCGTTTTGAGCCTGTAATCGAACCCACAAATGCTGATGCTCTAGATACTCAACTAGTCTAAAGAAGGCCAGTTGTATTGCTTCTTTAATCAGGACAACCGTTTTCAGAATTGCAAAAGGATTTTCTAATGATCAATTAGCCTTTTAAAATGATAAACTTGGATTAGCTAACACAACGTGCGAGTGATGGTTGCTGATAATGGGCCTCTGTACGCCTATTTAGATATTCCGTTATAAATCAGCCGTTTCCAGCTATAATAGTCATTTACAACATTAACATTAATAGTCATTTACAACATTAACATTAATGTCTACACTGTATTTCTGATCAATTTATTTTAATGGACAAAAAATTTGCTTTTCTTTCAGAAACAAGGACATTTCTAAGGGACCCCAAACTTTTGAACGGTAGTGTATCTATATACATATCAATTACACTATACATATCTCAATACACATCAATTACACTATTCATATCTATGTACACATCATTTACACTATACATATCTATATACATATCAATTACACAAAACATGAAAAGCGAAACACAATCATATGGAACAAAACATTCTTCAGTAAGAAGGCCCTCTAACATCCGCTTGAATTTCCCTAACGGCATCAACTCCACCAACTTTAATGAGTTTTGGAGATCATTTCACATGAGAGGTGAAAAAAACCTAAAATCAGATTTCCCTAACTGGGTGGAGATTGATGGGATCTCCATGATTAGTCATCCCTGAGTCCTGTCTGCTTAACTTACTTTTTCCACATTTTGTTACATTACAGACTTATTCTAAAATTGATTAAATTAATGTTTTTCCTCATCAATCTGCACACAGTACCCCATAATGACAAAGTGAAAACAGGTTTTTAGAAATGTTTGCACATTTATATATAAAAAAACTGAAATACCTTATTTACCTAAGTATTCAGACCCTTTGCTATGAGACTGGAAATTTAACTCAGGTGCATCCCGTTTCCATTGATCCTTGAGATGAGATGTTTCTACGACTTGATTGGAGTCCACCTGTGGTAAATTAAATTGATTGGACATTATTTGTCTGGTTAACTTATATGTCTGAAGACAGTTTTGATTTTTATACTTCAGAAGTTTTAGAGGTCAATAATAGATTTAGCAATTTTTGCTTTCCCATAATTCATCTGTCTGTTATTTGTTTACCTCTGTGGCTTCCTACAACCCACGCTGGTGAATAAGTGTTATACGCCGCTTTTAAGTTTTCTGGTTGGTCGATTGGTATTCCTGAGCACTCGTCTCTTTGGCCGAGGCTTTTGTTTTCCCGTGGTGATTGGTGGGGGGGCTCTAGTTCATTTAAATGCAGCGAGGCAATGACGCCAGTGGCTCTTATTAGAAGAGCAAGCCCATGCTTAGCTCCTTAAGTGCAGAGTGTGTCTCTGACTCAATTTTCATTTGTGGCCATTATTGAATTTAGCCTCCCACCTGATTGCATTTTGTGTCACCTCTAAAAACAAAGTCCCTGGGGATTTAGCCAGAGTTAGTGACAAGCATTGGACGTATTGGCGAAGAAATTAGACAGGTTTCAGATTGACACTTTGAGAGAGCATTGTGTTTTTTTAAAACCGGTTTTAAGGCTATTAGAGTGTTAGGTGTAAGTTAAATTTGATTTAGATTGACTGGGTTTATTGTTTTCAGTTTACTTTATAGTGATACAGAGAGAGACACAGACAGACAGACAGACAGACAGACAGACAGACAGACAGACAGACAGACAGACAGACAGACAGACAGACAGACAGACAGACAGACAGACAGACAGACAGACAGACAGACAGACAGACAGACAGACAGACAGACAGACAGACAGACAGACAGACAGACAGACAGACAGACAGACAGACAGACAGACAGACAGACAGACAGACAGACAGACAGACAGACAGACAGACAGACAGACAGACAGACAGACAGACAGACAGACAGCGATGACAAGGCATTAATTTGGCCCTCCATCTGTCGAGACAGCTGAGAAGAAAAAAGCATTCCCCCATCCCCCATCCTCCTTCCCTCCTTCCCTACTTCCCTCCTTCCAGCTCGCTGCCTTCACCGGATACCATAATCCTTTAATACGGGGCATTTTTCATAAGGATTCATTATGAAACAATATCATTTGAGATGGCAAAATTTAATCAAGGGCCTTAAAACACAATTATGGTTATCAGGGTGGACAGAGCGTGAGGGGAGGGGAGTAGAGGGGGAGGCCTCCCCCACACTGTCTGTATGCCTTGTACTCCTCTCCTATCTTTCCTACTGAACAATATCTCTTCTGGCTGGCAGAGGCTATACTGGAGGGAGAGAGACAGGAGGAGAAGAGGTCTCAGGAGACCTCTTCTGTTTACACTCTATTCTGTTTAGAGACAAATATGTCTACGATGGAGACTTTTACAGCTTTTTAAATGGGTTTGGTGTAATGATATGAAGGGCTGCCAACTTTTGAAGAAAGCTTGGAGTGAGATTTGCTATGTGAATTTCATTGCCCCCTGGCACAATCCCTAGAAGGTGGACTGGGAAAATGTTACTGTTTTAAAGCTAATTTCCTGCAATTCTACATATTTAGATTTTAGGCCTATGACCAGGGTAAAAAATAAAACAAATAAAAACCCAGGTCATGTATATTCAGGATGCTTTGACCATTAACTTAACACCAAAAATGTGATGACTGTTACTAAGTTTAAAGTATGCTATTATTATTATTTTTTTTAAACATATTTTTAGGTGGTTTGACACTTCATTCAAACAGTAATGAAATGAGATAGGGAGAAGGCCTAATGCTAGAAACAGTAGGAACGTTGGAAGCAGGGATTGAAGGCTGAGTGTTACCACTACACCAAGGCTCTGCACAGGAAGGATGTTATATTAATGGTTGATGGTAGAACGTAACCAAATCATAGATTGTAATCTCCTTGTCCATAGACTGCTTTCAAGGTAAGGACACAAACATTTTGTTATTTGGGTGAACTATCTCTTTAAAATAGGGCTGGGAGAAAGTCCTGCTTTCTCTCCAGGAGCGTTGGCCACTCCTCAGTGCTGGGTGTTAGAAAATGTTCTTGTTATAAAAATGTTTCTCAACCTTCAAGAGAAATATAATGAATATCAATATTCAAGTGGATTATGTCTACTAGTTGAAGATCCTTGCTGCCATCTTAATCTACATAGACAACATAGACATGAGTTGTGAGTCCCTCTGCTGTCTCTACCTAGCCCTCTGCTGTCTCTGCCTAGCCCTCTGCTGTCTCTGCCTAGCCCTCTGCTGTCTCTGCCTAGCCCTCTGCTGTCTCTACCTAGCACTCTGCTGTCTCTGCCTAGCCCTCTGCTGTCTCTGCCTAGCCCTCTGCTGTCTCTGCCTAGCCCTCTGCTGTCTCTACCTAGCCCTCTGCTGTCTCTGCCTAGCCCTCTGCTGTCTCTGCCTAGCCCTCTGCTCTCTCTGCCTAGCCCTCTACTGTCTCTACCTAGCCCTCTGCCTAGCCCTCTGCTGTCTCTGCCTAGCCCTCTGCTGTCTCTGCCTAGCCCTCTACTGTCTCTACCTAGCCCTCTGCTGTCTCTACCTAGCCCTCTACTGTCTCTACCTAGCCCTCTGCCTAGCCCTCTGCTGTCTCTGCCTAGCACTCTGCTGTCTCTGCCTAGCCCTCTGCTGTCTCCTGCCTAGCCCTCTGTTGTCTCTGCCTAGCCCTCTGCTGTCTCTGCCTAGCCCTCTGCTGTCTCTGCCTAGCCCTCTGCTGTCTCTGCCTAGCCCTCTGCTGTCCCTACCTAGCCCTCTGCTGTCTCTACCTAGCCCTCTGCTGTCTCTACCTAGCCCACTGCTGTCTCTGCCTAGCCCTCTGCTGTCTCTGCCTAGCCCTCTGCTGTCTCTGCCTAGCCCTCTGTTGTCTCTGCCTAGCCCTCTGCTGTCTCTGCCTAGCCCTCTGCTGTCTCTGCCTAGCCCTCTGCTGCCTCTGCCTAGCCCTCTGTTGTCTCTGCCTAGCCCTCTGCTGTCTCTGCCTAGCCCTCTGCTGTCTCTGCCTAGCCCTAGCCCTCTACTGTCTCTACCTAGCCCTCTGCTGTCTCTGCCTAGCCCTCTGCTGTCTCTGCCTAGCCCTCTGCTGTCTCTGCCTAGCCCTCTGCTGTCTCTGCCTAGCCCTCTGCTGTCTCTGCCTAGCCCTAGCCCTCTACTGTCTCTACCTAGCCCTCTGCTGTCTCTGCCTAGCCCTCTGCTGTCTCTGCCTAGCCCTCTGCTGTCTCTGCCTAGCCCTCTGCTGTCTCTGCCTAGCCCTAGCCCTCTACTGTCTCTACCTAGCCCTCTGCTGTCTCTGCCTAGCCCTCTGCTGTCTCTGCCTAGCCCTCTGCTGTCTCTGCCTAGCATGTGGACAATACTAACATTTCAAAAAACGTATTCAAAACTGTCCATGAATGGCTGCAAAAACACATAGCCTCATGTCATTCATTTTCAAAGACAGAAGTGGGAATATCACATTTCTAATATGTGATAACACTGATGAAACTGGGAAGAAGTGGAATAATAAAATACGTTTGGGGAATAGCAGTAGTGTTGCTGACAAGCACAGTAATTACTCTGTATTTTAGCCCATTGTTAAGAATGAGAATTGTTCCACTGATCAGACTAATTGAAGTAAATAGTTAACACATCTCTGCCCCTACACCCTAACCAAATGATTTCTCTATTTTTTTATGACTCTAGAATCAGACGTACACTTTTGGGTTCACAGTCTGTTTGACTAAATTATTTTCAGAGTTCCAGATTAGCTCACCCTACCAAACTTCCCAGCTAAAACATACTGTAGGTCTGTCTGCTGCCTTTTCGTTGTCAGAGCCTAAATGCCAATCACCAAACGAGGGGACTAATGCAAGTGTGGATTAAATCCACTTTAGTACATGCTGTCAAAAGGCTGCATTCTGCAATCGTGACGGGAGTAACAGCAACCTAATTGTGTTGACAACATTTTCCAGAAAACATCCCTACCATGCTGCTCTTTTTACAGTTGTATAAAATCAGCGGGGTACGTTCTCTCTCTCCATTCAGCTCCACTCTAATCTTGAGGGGCGTTTCTTTAAAACATGCATCCAATCCCCTTGATCCCTCACATAACTAGACCAATCACATGCTTCAAAGTGCCACGGTTCACAGTGCTGTCGCAAGATAGAACAACTTTAAGAGGTTCCACTCATGATGCACCGATTTCAAAAGGACTTGGAGCACAGTTGAAAACTTCGCGCGATAATGGACTAATTTGAAAAATAAAAGCAGCAGTTCAGTGCGTGAGATATAAGAGGTGTGCTGTGAGAGCGTGAGAAGAGGGTCAAATGTGTGTGTCTCACGGCCAAGGCAGCTCTGGACAGGTCCTTCCCGTCCCATAATGTTTACCTATTAAAGTGTCTTCAAGTGTGTTATGCAGTACTTTTCAAACGTACTGTAATATGCCCACAGTGTGGGTGGCTTAGGTCTTAGATTGATATCTGTCAATCAATCAGCTGTCTTAGATTGTATTAGAGTGGTTTTCACTGAAGCTGGTACTTTGACATTAGCCTCAGCATTCTTTTTAGCTAAACATGCTAGGAGGCACATCAATGAGGCTAGTTTCCTTTGAGACTAGCTGCCTCCTATTTATTAATGATACTAGTTTCCTTTGGAACTACCTGCTTCCTTCCCGCTATGCCTCGGCTTCTGTACTTTCCAATGTCCACTTGAAATGAAGCAACGTACTGAGAATGCATTCTAAGTAGTATGCTATTGAAATAGCCCTTTGTTTCATATAGCTGGGTATTTACTGGTTGCGTCCCAAATGGCGCCTAGGCTCAGAAGGGAATAGTGTGCCATCAGGCTGATCTGATGTAGCCTCTCTGCTAAAGACTGTATCAGGACTGAGGGTCATATTTTATGCTGCATAGGTGGCTCCACACTTCTCCCCTTTTCACTTCCTCCACACTTTGACAGACACAAGGGTTGTGTCCCAAACGACACCCTATTCCCGAGCGATGACACCCTATTGCCGAGCGATGACCACAGATTCCACTCGCACACTCCTCTGTGTCTAACGCAGAACAATCTTCTCTCCTTCCCTCTCTCCCTCTCTTGTTTGTTCTTTCCCTTGACAGAGCCTTTGTGATGCAGCACTGCTATTCAGGTCATTCCCCACTGTGAGATGGAGGCGGTTTTCCATTTGAATGGAGAGAGTGTGTGTGTCCCTATGTACTTTAACAGACACAGATTGGATACTATAGACGGCATTGTTGTGGATTGGTGTACTTTATACATTTTCTAGTAGAATCTGGGACAGGTGAACACTATTAGATATCTACCTTTATGGATCAATTCAATGTGTTTATTACCAATAGGAGCAGCAGGTAGCCTAGCGGTTAAGACCGTTGGGCTTGTAATCAAAAGGTCGCTGGTTCAAATCCCCAAGCTGACTAGGTGAAAAAGCTGTCGATGTGCCAATCTTGCAAGATGCTTTACCTTGATTGCTCCTGTGAGTCACTCCGGATGAGAGCTTCTGCTAAATGACTACATTGTAAATATAATATTTAGGCTCATAGTTATTATGGGGTCCTGTGTCTAGGTAGACATGGATGTCAATGTAATGGAGTCAGAACATGATTTGTTGAAGTGAAGGATTGTTTGAACACCTTTTGTGTTACAGTGTGTTCTTTCCCCAAAGTCTGATGAGAGTACACTAGAGTACAGTATCTCTTTATAGTCTCAGAAGACTATAGTAGACTATCTCTTTGTCTCAGAAGTTAACCTCCACCAGAGTAGACTAACTCTTTATAGTCTCAGAAGTTAACCTCTACCAGAGTACACTATCTCTTTATAGTCTCAGTAGTTAACCTCCACCAGAGTAGACTATCTCTTTATTGACTCAGAAATTAACTTCCACCAGAGTAAACTATCTCTTTATTGACTCAGCCTACTCTGGTGGAGGTTAATTTCTGAGTCAATAAAGAGATAGCCTACTCTGGTGGAGGTTAATTTCTATCTCTTTATTGACTCAGAAGTTAACTTCCACCAGAGTAGACTATCTCTTTATTGACTCAGAAGTTAGTCTACTCTGGTGGAGGTTATCTCTTTATTGACTCAGAAGTTAACCTTCACCAGAGTACATTATCTCTTTATTGACTCAGAAGTTAACCTCCACCAGAGTAGACTATCTCTTTATTTTCTCAGAAGTTAACCTTCACCAGAGTACATTATCTCTTTATAGTCTCAGTAGTTAACCTCCACCAGAGTAGACTATCTCTTTATTGACTCAGAAATTAACCTCCACCAGAGTAGACTATCTCTTTATTGACTCAGAAGTTAACCTCCACCAGAGTACACTATCTCTTTATTGACTCAGAAGTTAACTTCCACCAGAGTAGACTATCTCTTTATTGACTCAGAAGTTAGTCTACTCTGGTGGAGGTTATCTCTTTATTGACTCAGAAGTTAACCTCCACCAGAGTAGACTATCTCTTTATTGACTCAGAAGTTAACCTCCACCAGAGTAGACTATCTCTTTATTGAGCATCGTTCAACACCAAGGAAGTCAAACCCATTAAAAGAGAAATACTCCTCTCAAAACGCATCCCCCTAGAGCCAGAATAAGGGAGATCATTTTCCTTCTCCGAGTCACACATTTGTTATCAGTTTGGTTCCATAAGGCCCAATGGCCTCTCTTAAAGGGGTTGCGCTTTAAAAAATGAAGGCAATTTGTTTCCCACACACCCTTGCTGCCCCCAACACCCTCACAACCGTACTGTTGGTTGTCAGAAGTGTGTCACAGCCCAGTGTGGAGGCCAAGGCACTGATGGAGATTACACACACACACACACACACACACACACACACACACACACACACACACACACACACACACACACACACACACACACACACACACACACACACACACACACACACAGAGAGGCACACACACACACAGAGGCACACAGAGGCACACAGTACACACATGCAGGTAGGAACACATAAACAGACCCCCCCCCCCCACACTCCTTACTTAATTTATCCAATCTATATCGTGTCTGTATTTTTCTTAAGCCTGTTCTCCACTCCCCCATTTATATTTAGGAGAAAGTTCAAGGTAGTTCCTCAGGGCTCTGAAGAACAGGTTTGATTAATAGACACTTAAAAGGGATGCTTTAAAGGTAAAGCTGTGGCTTAAGTCCTGAGCTATGGCTACAAAATGCTTCAGCTCTGTGGGGTTGATGAAACCGAGACATAACGTGCTGTTTTGTCCTGACCTATGGCTACAAAATGCTTCAGCTCTGTGGGGTTGATGAAACCGAGACATAACGTGCTGTTTTGTCCTGACCTATGGCTACAAAATGCTTCAGCTCTGTGGGGTTGATGAAACCGAGACATAACGTGCTGTTTTGTCCTGACCTATGGCTACAAAATGCTTCAGCTCTGTGGGGTTGATGAAACCGAGACATAACGTGCTGTTTTGTCCTGACCTATGGCTACAAAATGCTTCAGCTCTGTGGGGTTGATGAAACCGAGACATAACGTGCTGTTTTGTCCTGACCTATGGCTACAAAATGCTTCAGCTCTGTGGGGTTGATGAAACCGAGACATAACGTGGTGTTTTACGGGTGGCCGGCTACGCACAGATGTGAGACAGGGTGTGGTGTTTATCTTGTCTTGAATTGCATTTGTGGGAGGATGGGGGGGTTCTGAGTGTGTGTGTGTATATGTGTGTGTACGTTGTGTGCGTGCGCATGTGTGTTCCAACTTGTACAGCGTGTGTCCATGTGTTTTTTTCCCAGTGTGCATCATTTAGCATTGTGATGAGTATCTTTGATTCAAAGCGAACAAGGTGTTTGTGAGGGTTCAGGAAGACAGTGATCAGCCAGCCATGGAAATGAATGATATTTTCCTCCCTGTGTTCTCCTGTACTCAGCAAGTGACCTCATCACACACAGTGACAAACTGCTTTCCATGGGAAACATCAAGCGAGGGAAAAGGGGGGGTGGTCTGATCCTTACAGAACGCTGATGATAGGTCTTTACCCAGTGATCAACAGTGTAGAGACATGTGACACACCTCTTGGGACCAATAAATGCTAGCTCACACGGGCTAATAGCTAGTTAATTTATCACTGTTACACAGCCTTATTTATCAGCCTAATAAAAACAACACAGGCTAATAGCTAGTTAATTTATCACTGTTACACAGCCTTATTTATCAGCCTAATAAAAACAACACTGGGCACATACTAAATGGCACCCTATTCCCTATATATGTAGTGCACTACTTTATACCAGGGCCCTATTCCCTATATAGTGCACTACTTTACATCAGGGCCCTATTCCCTATATAGTGCTCTACTTGTGACCAAGTTCCAATCGGAGACAAGCAGCAATCTGGGACGAATGGTCAGCGCTGATGATGATGATGATGATGATGATGATGATGATGATGATAACTCATCAAGTAACTGATATACATACACTGCTCAAAAAAATAAAGGGAACACTTAAACAACACAATGTAACTCCAAGTCAATCACACTTCTGTGAAATCAAACTGTCCACTTAGGAAGCAACACTGATTGACAATACATTTCACATGCTGTTGTGCAAATGGAATAGACAACAGGTGGAAATTATAGGCAATTAGCAAGACACCCCAAATAAAGGAGTGGTTCTGCAGGTGGGGACCACAGACCACTTCTCAGTTCCTATGCTTCCTGGCTGATGTTTTGGTCACTTTTGAATGCTGGCGGTGCTTTCACTCTAGTGGTAGCATGAGACGGAGTCTACAATCCACACAAGTGGCTTAGATAGTGCAGCTCATCCAGGATGGCACATCAATGCGAGCTGTGGCAAGAAGGTTTGCTGTGTCTGTCAGCGTAGTGTCCAGAGCATGGAGGCACTACCAGGAGACAGGCCAGTACATCAGGAGACGTGGAGGAGGCCGTAGGAGGGCAACAACCCAGCAGCAGAACCGCTACCCCCGCCTTTGTGCAAGGAGGAGCAGGAGAAGCACTGCCAGAGCCCTGCAAAATGACCTCCAGCAGGCCACAAATGTGCATGTGTCTGCTCAAACGGTCTGAAACAGACTCCATGAGGGTGGTATGAGGGCCCGACGTCCACAGGTGGGGGTTGTGCTTACAGCCCAACACCGTGCAGGACGTTTGGCATTTGCCAGAGAACACCAAGATTGGCAAATTCGCCACTGGCGCCCTGTGCTCTTCACAGATGAAAGCAGGATCACACTGAGCATGTGACAGACGTGACAGAGTCTGGAGACGCCGTGGAGAACGTTCTGCTGCCTGCAACATCCTCCAGCATGACCGGTTTGGCGGTGGGTCAGTCATGGTGTGGGGTGGCATTTCTTTGGGGGGCCGCACAGCCCTCCATGTGCTCGCCAGAGGTAGCCTGACTGCCATTATGTACCGAGATGAGATCCTCAGACCCCTTGTGAGACCATATGCTGGTGCGGTTGGCCCTGGGTTCCTCCTAATGCAAGACAATGCTAGACCTCATGTGGCTGGAGGGTGTCAGCAGTTCCTGCAAGAGGAAGGCATTGATGCTATGGACTGGCCCGCCCGTTCCCCAGACCTGAATCCAATTGAGCACATCTGGGACATCATGTCTCGCTCCATCCACCAACGCCACGTTGCACCACAGACTGTCCAGGAGTTGGCGGATGCTTTAGTCCAGGTCTGGGAGGAGATCCCCCAGGAGACCATCCGCCACCTCATCAGGAGCATGCCCAGGCGTTGTAGGGAGGTCATACAGGCACGTGGAGGCCACACACACTACTGAGCCTCATTTTGACTTGTTTTAATGACATTACATCAAAGTTGGATCAGCCTGTAGTGTGGTTTTCCACTTTAATTTTGAGTGTGACTCCAAATCCAGACCTCCATGGGTTGATAAATTGGATTTCCATTGATTATTTTGGTGTGATTTTGTTGTCAGCACATTCAACTATGTAAAGAAAAAAGTATTTAATAAGATTATTTCTTTCATTCAGATCTAGGATGTGTTTTTTAAGTGTTCCCTTTATTTTTTTGAGCAGTATATATATATATATATACAGAGAGAGAGACTGAGAGAGACTGAGAGAGACTGAGAGAGTGACTGAGAGAGACTGAGAGAGACTGAGAGAGACTGAGAGAGACTGAGAGAGACTGAGAGAGACTGAGATAGTGAGAGAGTGAGAGAGAGTGAGAGAGAGTGAGAGAGAGTGAGAGAGAGAGAGAGAGAGAGAGAGAGAGAGAGAGTCACACACAGAGAGAGAGATAGTATTGTTTATTTAACTTTTGTTTATTATCTATTTCACTTGCTTGCCAATAAAGCCCTTAAATTGAAATAGAATTGAATTGGGAGAGAGAGAGAGAGACCAAGTGAGACACTGAGAGACTGAAAGAGAGAGAGAGAGAAGATATTACATGGTGTATTGGAGAGAGAGAGACACAGAAGATATTACATGGTGTATTGGAGAGAGAGAGACACAGAAGATATTACATGGTGTATTGGAGAGAGAGAGACATAGAAGATATGACATGGTGTATTGGAGAGAGAGAGACATAGAAGATATTATATGGTGTATTGGAGAGAGAGAGACACAGAAGATATTACATGGTGTATTGGAGAGAGAGACACAGAAGATATTACATGGTGTATTGGAGAGAGAGACACAGAAGATATTACATGGTGTATTGAGAGAGAGAGACACAGAAGATATTACATGGTGTATTGGAGAGAGAGAGACAGAGAGAGAGACACAGAATATATTACATGGTGTATTGGAGAGAGAAAGACAGAAGATGTTACATGGTGTATTGGAGGGAGAGAGACACAGAAGATATTACATGGTGTATTGGAGAGAGAGAGACTGAGAGAGAGACACAGAAGATATTACATGGTGTATTGGAGCGAGAGAGACAGCAGATATTACATGGTGTATTGGAGAGAGAGTTACTGAGAGAGAAACACAGAAGATATTACATGGTGTATTGGAGAGAGAGACACAGAAGATATTACATGGTGTATTGGAGAGAGAGAGAGACACAGAAGATATTACATGGTGTATTGGAGAGAGAGAGAGACAGAAGATATTACATGGTGTATTGGAGAGAGAAAGACAGAAGATATTACATGGTGTATTGGAGGGAGAGAGACTGAGAGAGAGACACAGAAGATATTACATGGTGTATTGGAGAGAGAGACACAGAAGATATTACATGGTGTATTGGAGAGAGAGAGACACAGAAGATATTGCATGGTGTATTGGAGAGAGAGACACAGAAGATATTACATGGTGTATTGGAGAGAGAGAGACTGAGAGAGAGACACAGAAGATATTACATGGTGTATTGGAGAGAGAGACACAGAAGATATTACATGGTGTATTGGAGAGAGAGAGACACAGAAGATATTGCATGGTGTATTGGAGAGAGAGACACAGAAGATATTACATGGTGTATTGGAGAGAGAGAGACTGAGAGAGAGACACAGAAGATATTACATGGTGTATTGGAGAGAGAGACACAGAAGATATTACATGGTGTATTGGACAGAGAGAGACACAGAAGATATTGCATGGTGTATTGGAGAGAGAGACACAGAAGATATTACATGGTGTATTGGAGAGAGAGAGACTGAGAGAGAGACACAGAAGATATTACATGGTGTATTGGAGAGAGAGAGACACAGAAGATATTACATGGTGTATTGGAGAGAGAGACACAAGATATTACATGGTGTAATGGAGAGAGAGAGACACAGAATATATTACATGGTGTATTGGAGAGAGAGTTACTGAGAGAGAGAGACAGAAGATATTACATGGTGTATTGGAGAGAGAGAGACAGCAGATATTACATGGTGTATTGGAGAGAGAGTTACTGAGAGAGAAACAGAAGATATTACATGGTGTATTGGAGAGAGAGAGACGGGAGACAGAAGATATTACATGGTGTATTGGAGAGAGAGACACACAGAAGATATTACATGGTGTATTGGAGAGAGAGTTACTGAGAGAGAGACACAGAAGATATTACATGGTGTATTGGAGAGAGAGACACAGAAGATATTACATGGTGTATTGGAGAGAGAGACACACGAAGATATTACATGGTGTATTGGAGAGAGAGAGACAGAGAGACACACAGGAGTATTACATGGTGTATTAGACGAGAGAGAGACACAGAAGATATTACATGGTGTATTGGAGAGAGAGACGGGGACACAGAAGATATTACATGGTGTATTGGAGAGAGAGACACAGAAGATATTACATGGTGTATTGGAGAGAGAGAGACACAGAAGATATTACATGGTGTATTGGAGAGAGAGAGACACAGAAGATATTACATGGTGTATTGGAGGGAGAGAGACACAGAAGATATTACATGGTGTATTGGAGAGGAGAGAGGAGCACAGAAGATATTACATGGTGTATTGGAGGAGAGAGACGACTGAGAGAGAGAGACAGAAGATATTACATGGTGTATTGGAGAGAGAGAGACACAGAAGATATTACATGGTGTATTGGAGAGAGGCGAGAGAGAGAGACAGAAGATATTACATGGTGTATTGGAGAGAGAGAGCAGCAGTTACGGTGAGGAGAGAGAGACGAGGGCAGAAGATATTACATGGTGTATTGGAGAGAGAGAGCACAGAAGATATTACATGGTGTATTGGAGAGAGAGAGACAGAGAGAGACACAGAAGATATTACATGGTGTATTAGAGAGAGAGTTACTGAGAGAGAGAGACAGAAGATATTACATGGTGTATTGGAGAGAGAGACAGAAGATATTACATGGTGTATTGGAGAGAGAGACACAGAAGATATTACATGGTGTATTGGAGAGAGAGAGACAGAGAGACACACAGAAGATATTACATGGTGTATTAGAGAGAGAGAGACACAGAAGATATTACATGGTGTATTGGAGAGAGAGAGACACAGAAGATATTACATGGTGTATTGGAGAGAGAGACACAGAAGATATTACATGGTGTATTGGAGAGAGAAGACACAGAATATATTACATGGTGTATTGGAGAGAGAGAGACTGAGAGAGAGAGACACAGAAGATATTACATGGTGTATTGGAGAGAGAGAGACACAGAAGATATTACATGGTGTATTGGAGAGAGAGAGACACAGAAGATATTACATGGTGTATTGGAGGGAGAGAGACTGAGAGAGAGAGACAGAAGATATTACATGGTGTATTGGAGAGAGAGACACAGAAGATATTACATGGTGTATTGGAGAGAGAGACAGAAGATATTACATGGTGTATTGGAGAGAGAAACACAGAAGATATTACATGGTGTATTGGAGAGAGAGAGACACAGAAGATATTGCATGGTGTATTGGAGAGAGAGAGACAGAAGATATTACATGGTGTATTGGAGAGAGAGAGACTGAGAGAGAGACACAGAAGATATTACATGGTGTATTGGAGAGAGAGAGACACAGAAGATATTACATGGTGTATTGGAGAGAGAGACACAGAAGATATTACATGGTGTATTGGAGAGAGAGAGACTGAGAGAGAGACACAGAAGATGTTACATGGTGTATTGGAGGGAGAGACACAGAAGATATTACATGGTGTATTGGAGAGAGAGGTACTGAGAGAGAGACACAGAAGATATTACATGGTGTATTGGAGAGAGAGGTACTGAGAGAGAGACACAGAAGATGTTACATGGTGTATTGGAGAGAGAGACACAGAAGATATTACATGGTGTATTGGAGAGAGAGAGACTGAGAGAGAGACACAGAAGATATTACATGGTGTATTGGAGAGAGAGAGACACAGAAGATATTACATGGTGTATTGGAGAGAGAGGTACTGAGAGAGAGACACAGAAGATATTACATGGTGTATTGGAGAGAGAGAGACTGAGAGAGAGACACAGAAGATGTTACATGGTGTATTGGAGAGAGAGACACAGAAGATATTACATGGTGTATTGGAGAGAGAGACAGAAGATATTACATGGTGTATTGGAGAGAGAAACACAGAAGATATTACATGGTGTATTGGAGAGAGAGAGACACAGAAGATATTGCATGGTGTATTGGAGAGAGAGAGACAGAAGATATTACATGGTGTATTGGAGAGAGAGAGACTGAGAGAGAGACACAGAAGATATTACATGGTGTATTGGAGAGAGAGAGACACAGAAGATATTACATGGTGTATTGGAGAGAGAGACACAGAAGATATTACATGGTGTATTGGAGAGAGAGAGACTGAGAGAGAGACACAGAAGATGTTACATGGTGTATTGGAGGGAGAGACACAGAAGATATTACATGGTGTATTGGAGAGAGAGGTACTGAGAGAGAGACACAGAAGATATTACATGGTGTATTGGAGAGAGAGGTACTGAGAGAGAGACACAGAAGATGTTACATGGTGTATTGGAGAGAGAGACACAGAAGATATTACATGGTGTATTGGAGAGAGAGTTACTGAGAGAGAGACACAGAAGATATTACATGGTGTATTGGAGAGAGAGAGACACAGAAGATATTACATGGTGTATTGGAGAGAGAGGTACTGAGAGAGAGACACAGAAGATATTACATGGTGTATTGGAGAGAGAGAGACTGAGAGAGAGACACAGAAGATGTTACATGGTGTATTGGAGAGAGAGACACAGAAGATATTACATGGTGTATTGGAGAGAGAGGTACTGAGAGAGAGACACAGAAGATATTACATGGTGTATTGGAGAGAGAGACACAGAAGATATTACATGGTGTATTGGAGAGAGAGGTACTGAGAGAGAGACACAGAAGATATTACATGGTGTATTGGAGAGAGAGGTACTGAGAGAGAGACAGAAGATATTCCATGGTGTATTGGAGAGAGAGGTACTGAGAGAGACACAGAAGATATTCCATGGTGTATTGGAGAGAGAGGTACTGAGAGAGAGACAGAAGATATTCCATGGTGTATTGGAGCAGGCATAACAGTCTAAGACCAAAGAGGAGCGGAGAGACTAGGAGAGGGCCGTGTATATCTTATTTACATTATTATTGGGAGGCTGTCCACATTGTTTAAACCTAGATTCTAAGCACAATTAAACAGCAGGGTTTTAAGGTTTGGTTTCAATTTAAATTCCGGTTTGTTGACTTCTCAACTAAATATCAACCAAATGTAGTTGTTCATTGGATGTTGACGTCCAATCAACAACTGCCTTTGTCTGGTGCGTGTACAGGCTCTGCTATGAGAACCCTTTGAGCATTAGACATCAAATATTGCCACTGATGTGCAATACCAGGGACAAAAAGACCTAAAATAACATGCATCATTTAGCATTGTGATGAGTATCTTTGATTCAAAGCGAACACAACAACCCACCACTGCACCGACTCTTAACCCTTGTGTGGTGTTCGGGTCTATGGGAGCCATTTTCAATGTTTACTCAAAGAAAAATGATACAATTAGTTATTTCTTCAACCTGAGACTCATTGGCCTTGGCTCATTTTCTGTGAAGAACATGCAAAATAACACATTTTCATTGAGTGCACACTGTGAACACCCCTACACATTTATATTACAAATGTGGTGTTCTGGTCCACTGGACCCCCCTACACATTTATATTACATATGTGGTGTTCTGGTCCACCGGACCCCCCTGCACATTTATATTACATATGTGGTGTTCTGGTCCACCGGACCCCCCTACACATTTATATTACATATGTGGTGTTCTGGTCCACCGGACCCACCTGCACATTTATATTACATATGTGGTGTTCTGGTCCACCGGACCCCCCTACACATTTATATTACATATGTGGTGTTCTGGTCCACCGGACCCCCCTGCACATTTATATTACATAAGTGGTGTTCTGGTCCACTGGACCCCCCTGCACATTTATATTACATATGTGGTGTTCTGGTCCACCGGACCCCCCTGCACATTTATATTACATAAGTGGTGTTCTGGTCCACTGGACCCCCCTACACATTTATATTACATATGTGGTGTTCTGGTCCACCGGACCCCCCTGCACATTTATATTACATATGTGGTGTTCTGGTCCACCGGACACCCCTACACATTTATATTACATATGTGGTGTTCTGGTTCACCGGACCCCACTCCACATTTATATTACATATGTGGTGTTCTGGTCCACCGGACCCCCCTGCACATTTATATTACATATGTGGTGTTCTGGTCCACCGGACCCCCCTGCACATTTATATTACATATGTGGTGTTCTGGTCCACTGGACCCCCCTGCACATTTATATTACATATGTGGTGTTCTGGTCCACTGGACCCGAGGGTAATGCAAGTGTGGAAAAGTGTGTGTGTAGGTGAAAACAAGTAAAAATGAAACCAAAAGATTTGTTGTGTGCTTTCACTCTGTCGTCCTCCTCCCTGGGCCTGCTGTTTCAACGTAGCACCAAGAACCTGTCTGTCTCCCAGCCTGTCAGCCTGTCTCCTGCTTTTCTCTCACTCTTTACCCTTTGTAGTGTTTGAAACTACACAATGTCTTGCGGGAGCTTGCAGAGTGTTATTACAATACATTATTATGATACATTGTAAAACAAATCTGTATTTTCCCACACTCTACCCAAGCCACTTTATATATTTTTTTATTTTTATTTCACCTTTATTTAACCAGGTAAGCTAGTTGAGAACAAGCTCTGATTTACAACTGTGACCTGGCCAAGATAAAGCAAAGCAGTGCGACAACAACAACACAGAGTTACACATGGAATAAACAAGCGTACAGTCAATAACACAATAGAAAAAAGAAAGTCTATATACAGTGTGTGCAAATGGTGTGAAGAGGTAAGCAATAAATAGGCCATAGTAGCGACATAATTACAATTTAGCAGATTGATAAGTGATAAATGAGCAGATGATGATGTGCAAGTAGAGATACTGGTGTGCAAAAGAGCAGAAAAGTAAATAAAAACAATATGGAGATGAGGTAGGTAGATTGGGTGGGCTATTTTATTTTATTTATTTATTTTTTCTTTAAGGGGCGGATCAGCTTAATATTGCAGAAAGAATGTTGCTTCCATCAATGTAATTGTCTGCATAATTTCCAATCCAGATTCCAATCTTGGGTGGGCTATTTACAGATGGACTATGTACAGCTGCAGCAATCGGTTAACTGCTCAGATAGCTGATGTTTAAGGTTAGTGAGGGAAATATAAGTCTCCAGCTTCAGCAATTTTTGCAATTCGTTCCAGTCACTGGCAGCAGAGAACTGGAAGGAAAGGCGGCCAAACGAGGTGTTGGCTTTGGGGGTGACCAGTGAGATATACCTGCTGGAGCGCGTGCTACCGGTGGGTGTTGTTATCGTGAGATAAGGCGGAGCTTTACCTAGCATAGACTTATAGATGACCTGGAGCCAGTGGGTCTAGCGACGAATATGTAGCAAGGGCCAGCCGACTAGAGCATACAGGTCGCAGTGGTGGGTGGTATAAGGGGCTTTGTTAACAAAACGGATGGCACTGTGATAGACTGCATCCAGTTTGCTGAGTAGAGTCTTGGAAGCTATTTTGTAGATGACATCGCTGAAGTCGAGGATCGGAAGGATAGTCAGTTTTACGAGGGTAAGTTTGGCGGCGTGAGTGAAGGAGACTGTTGCAAAATAGGAAGCTGATTCTAGATTTGATTTTGGATTGGAGATGTTTAATATGAGTCTGGAAGGAGAGTTTACAGTCTAGCCAGACACCTAGGGTATTTGTAGTTGTCCACATATTCTAGGTCAGAACCTTCCAGGGTAGTGATGCTAGTCGGGCGGGTGCGAGCAGCAAACGGTTTGAAAGCATGCATTTGGTTTTACTAGAGTTTACGAGCAGTTGGAGGCCACGGAAGGAGTGTTGTATGGCATTGAAGCTCGTTTGGAGGTTAGTTAACAGTGTCCAAAGAAGGGCCAGATGTATACAGAATGGTGTCTGCGTGGAGGTGGATCAGGGAATCACCCACAGCAAGAGCGACATCATTGATATATACAGAGAAAAGAGTCAGCCTGAGAATTGAACCCTGTGGTACCCCCATAGAGACTGCCAGAGGTCCGGACAACAGGCCCTCCGATTTGACATACTGAACTCTGTCTGCGAGGCAGTCATTTGAGAAACCAAGGCTATTGAGTCTGCCTATAAGAATGCGGGGAAAAGCCTTGGCCAGGTCGATGAAGACGGCTGCACAGTACTGTCTTTTATCGATGGCAGTTCTGATATCGTTTAGTACCTTGAGCGTGGCTGAGGTGCCCCCGTGACCAGCTCGGAAACCGGATTGAACAGCGGAGAAGGTACGGTGGGATTCGAAATGGTCAGTGATCTGTTTATTAACTTGGCAATCGATGACTTTAGAGAGGCAGGGCAGGATGGATATAGGTCTATAACAGTTTGGGTCTAGAGTGTCACCCCCTTTGAAGAGGGGGATGACCGCGGCAGCTTTCCAATCTTTAGGGATCTCGGACGATACGAAAGAGAGGTTGAACAGACTGATAATAGGGGTTGCAATAATGGCGGCAGATAGTTTTAGAAATAGAGGATCCAGATTGTCTAGCCCAGCTGATTTGTACGGGTCCAGGTTTTGCAGCTCTTTCAGAACATCTGCAATCTGGATTTGGGTGAAGGAGAAGCTGGGGAGGCTCGGGCAAGTAGCTGCGGGGGCGTGGAGGTGTTGGCCGGGGTTGGGGTAGCCAGGGGGAAACCATTGCCAGCCGTAGAGGAATGCTTATTGACATTTTTGATTATCATGGATTTATCGGTGACCGTGTTACTTAGCCTCAGTGCAGTGGGCAGCTTGGAGGAGGTGCTCTTGTTCTCCATGGACTTTACAGTGTCCCAAAACTTTTTGGAGTTAGAGCTATAGAATGCAAATTTCTGTTTGAAAAAGCTAGCCTTTGCTTTCCTGACTGACTGTGTGTATTGGTTCCTGACTTCCCTGAACAGTTGCATATCACGGGGACTATTTGATGCAATTGCAGTCCGCCACAGGATGTTTTTGTGCTGGTCAAGGGCAGTCAGGTCTGGAGTGAACCAAGGGCTATGTCTGTTCTTAGTTCTACATTTTTTGAAAGGGGCATGCTTATTTAAGATGCTGAGGAAATTGCATTTAAAGAATGACCAGGCATCCTCGACTGACGGGATGAGGTCAATATCCTTCCAGGATACCCGGGCCAGGTCGATTAGAAAGTCCTGCTCGCAGAAGTGTTTTAGGGAGCGTTTGACAGTGATGAGGGGTGGTCGTTTGACAGCGGACCTATAGTGGATGCAGGCAATGAGGCAGTGATCGCTGAGATCCTGATTGAAAATGCTGAGGTGTATTTGGGGGGCAAGTTGGTCAGGATAATATCTATGAGGGTGCCCATGTTTACGGATTTAGGGTCATGTGCAAATTGGGGGAGGGACACAACAAATAAATAACTTTACATGTGTGGCTCCTTACCACAATCAATCAGCATTCCAAAAATAATTCATACTCAGAGGGCCTTTGAAATAGTTTTTTTCAGAGAGAGAAGCTAGTGTGGAAGAAGCGTCTTCCAATTTGGAAGATGTCTCTGTCAATTCGGAGTCTGACAGTGAGTTGGAAGAAGAGGATGAGATTGACCCTCAGCCAGCCCCAGTACCAGTCCGTCAGCAACCAGCTCATCAGCAGCCTGCAGGAGGAGAAAGATGGATGGCAAAAAAATGTGAAATTGAATGGTCTTCTTGCCTAAGGAATGAGCGACCCCGCATGGCTGTCAATGTGATAAGGATGCAACCAGGGCCGACGCGGATGGCAGTTAATCATGTGCAGGACATAAAGTCTTCTTTTGAACTGTTCATCCCAGACACCATCCAGAAAATCATTCTGGACTGCACTAACTTGAAGTGCTTTTGGAGAGAGATGGAAGAAAATGGACCAAACTCATTGACATGCATACTTTGAGGTTCTTATCCTTGCTGGTGTTTTCAGATCCAATGGGGAATCCACAGAATCCCTGTGGGATGCAGAAACTGGCAGAGAACTTTTCTTTGCAACAATGTCTCTGGAAAACTTCCACAATATTTCCAGGATTATCAGCTTCGATAACAGAGACACCAGACCAGCTCGGCGGCAGAGAGACAAGCTAGCTGCAATCAGGTCAGTGTGGGAGAAGTGGGTGGACCACCTTCCCCTGTTTTACAACCCTGGGCCTAATGTTGCTGTTGATGAGCAGCTTATACTATTTAGGTGCCGCTGCCCCTTCAGACAGTACATTCTGTCTAAACCCGCAAAATTTGAAATCAAGATCTGGGCTGCCTGTAATATTGCTTGATCATATGCGTGGAACTTGCAAGTGTATACAGGGAAGCCAGATGGAGGAGCCCCTGAGAAGAACCAAGGGATGCGGGTTGTCCTGGACGTGACACAGGGACGCCGTGGCCCCAACATCACTTGCAATAACTTTTTTAATTCGCACAAGCTGGGACAGGAGCTCCTCAAGAGGAAGCTGACGATGGTAGGAACAGTACGAAAAGACAAGCCAGAGCTCCCACCTCAGCTGTTGAATACACGGAACAGGCCTATCAATTCCTCTAAGTTTGTGTTCACGGCCGACTTATCCCTAGTGTCCTACGTGCCAAAGAAAGGCAAAAATGTGGTACTCATGAGTACGCTGCATAGGGATGGGAGAATCTGTGGCCAGGAACATCAAAAAACAGAAATCAATGGATTACAATGCCACAAAAGGAGGGGTGGACAATTTAGACAAGCTGGTGACTGGCTACAGCTGCAAAAGAAGAACCCTACGCTGGCCACTTGTGATATTCTTCAACATCTTGGACATCTCGGCGTACAACGTGTTTGTCGTCTGGATGGCATTGAACCCAGATTGGAGTAGAGGGAAGCTCCAGAGGAGCTGGGAAAGGCATTCGTAAGACCTCCAATTCAGAGGAAGCAACATATCCCAAGGACCCGAGCTTCTGCAGCCATCGTGAGGAGGATTCAGGAGGAGGATTCAGGAGGAGGATACTGGTGCTGCATCTGCCCGACCCACAGAACCAACAACTCCAATACCGGAACTAAGTGTGAGTGATGTTGTTGCATGTGTGTGTGTCTGACTCTCTTACCTTGGCCTGCTGTAACTATATATGTGAGTGAGTGAGATGTTAGTAAAATTCCTGAACTAAATATTTTCATCATTCTAGATTGCAGTCGGTAGCAACAAGAATGTCACGGATCCCTCTGGAACTTTCATCGCGCACACCTGGCCCCTATTCCCACTGATTGTATTTGTATATATGTGCCCCATGGTGCTGTCGATTATTATTACAATGTCCGTTGGTGCGTGTGAGTACCTGTGCTGTGTGTTTTGGCTTTCGTGCCCTTGTGGATTGTGTAGATGATTATGGGTCTCGTCCCGTGTGTTAATCTTTGTGCTTGTGTGTAGTTATTCGAGGTACTCCTCGCTCTTTTGTTTGGGTTTCAATCCTGTGTTTTGTATAGTGTTTGTTTGGTCTTCGTCCCCGTGCCTTTACACGGCACGCCGTAATTTGGGGTATAATAAAAAAAACTATTATGCATTCCTGCACCTGTCTCCCGAATCATTGCTACCAACCAGGGGCGGAAATCCCGGGGGGGACGGGGGGGACACGACCCCCCCATCCTGGGAAAAATATGATTTGTCCCCCCAATATATCACTGAAACATAACTATGTAATTTAAATAATATTAATAATACACAATGAAAGCAATCGTGCTGATTATAGACACTTAATAGCGCGTTTTTAAGTTTCAAAAGATTGCAACCCCCCCACCCTTTGCCTCACAATGGTTTGATCCACTGCCAGTTCCTTAGTTTGCTAGGTAACAGAGAGGTCGTATCTACTGTCTGAAAGGCACTCAATGCACGTAACTGACGTGAGGTTAATCCAGTCAATCGCGCACACACACTAGCTGAATATGCAGAGCTAGCGCGCAAATATTAACTATTAAGCTAGCTAGTACCTATTCCATTTATGTGGCGTTGTCAAAGATGGAATCAGCATGCAGATTATGTAAATTAGTGCTTCAAAGTCCCTGTGATAAGGTTAGCGATAAACTGAAATCCAAACTGAACAGAACTACACTCTCTTCTACCATTGTCTTAAATATATTTAATGGTCTCGTTGCAAAAGCTAAATTGTCGCAAGTGAACATTTATTTATTTATTTATTTATTTTATTTCACCTTTATTTAACCCGGGTAGCAAAGATTATAGCAAACACCACTGAAACTGAATTGGTGCTCGCTAGCTTTGCAAATTCAGCTATTGTTGGAAGCCAGCCAATATGAAACAAACTATTAAAATTACAAAAGGTTGCAGCATATGTTGTGTAAATGGTGAACTCATTCAGCTGTCAACTCTTGTCATTTTAATCCGTTTCACATTTGCTAGCTACCTTTTAGATCGAAGCCCAAATAGAATGTTAAAAGATAAGATGATAGAAGCCCATCTCCTACTGTAAATAACCTACACACAGTGTGTGTGTGTGTAGCCAGCCAGCCAGCCAGGTAGAAAAATGGCAGAAAAATAAAAGATGGACATCAGAGTATTTTTCAGTACACCAAAACGCAAAGTAAGAACCCTAGTAGCCTAATATCTCAAAGACTAGTTGATAAAATGTTCATAAGAAAGAAATGAAATTGTAATGGAAATGTTTCACAATGATGTCATTAGGCAGAGCAGGCAACAGATGGCACACAGACAGCAGAGTTGGGGACAGATATGCAGGGACAGACTGGCAGAGACAGGGAGTCTCAGGTAAGTTTGTTGAGTCTTTGTTTGGCAACATTATGAAAGGTTCTCCATTTTTTTTTACTTGTAAAATAGGAACATAATTGGAAAATGCCATGGATACCCCACTCTCAACTTAAACTGGTGACTGAACTAAGATTTGTTAAAGGCAATGGTATTGCTGTTGTGATTAGTTGTGTAGTTTTGGGTACCGGTAGTTAGGAGTACGGCAAACACCTTATTTCTTTGGTTCCTCAATATATATTTACCATATTACAATGTAGGCTATGTGTTACAGCACTACTTTTGGTGTCCCCCTCAGGAATTGCTCTTGAGAAAATTTCATGTAATTGTCCCCTCCAAAGTTGATATCAGATTTTCGCCCCTGCTACCAACGTGACAGAATAATTGAACAACCGGCCCGTACGACCCGCCACCACAACCGGTCTGTCCGATGCCACTGCTACTGGTCCGTCCGACGCCCGTGCCTTTACACGGCACGCTGTAATTTGGGGTATAATAAAAAAAAATATTACGCGTTCCTGCGCCTGTCTCCTGAATCATTGTTACCAAAGTGATAAAGAAGAAGCGCTGTGATGTGTGTGGACCCAAGAAGGACAGGACAACAAAGTAATACATTTGCAACACAAATACAGAAAAACTCTGTCCCTCATGTGGTGTGTAGACCGGCCTTAATTTGTGTTCAATGGGGCTCATATATCATTTCCATAAAATACTGTCTGTAAACTTTGTCCTTCCAATTTGTTCAGTTCTTTTTTAAATGTTTTAATTTTTTTATTTAACCTTTATTTAACTAGTTTAACTTTTGTATACAAAAAACATTTTTTTATCAACACTAAAACAACGAATAGGGCTTTTATTGATAATGTGATCTAGCAGAGGTAAATATTAACCATGGATGCTGTCTATATTGCTTGTAACTGATATAAGTCAACGTCTAAGTATGAAGTATTTTTATGTAAATCGTTATGGCTGTATTGTTTTGAAAACCCAATAATGTTGTGGGACCATCAGAACATTGGGTGAAAAACAAAAACATGGCCACCACACATGGGTTAAGATAACGTGATCCTAACGTATGCCACATAGCCACACACAAAGAATATAATCATCTAGAACCTCTTCATTTATTTGTGTTCTGGGATTTCAAAGGATAACAAGTGGTTGGAAGCAACCCCTCATTCAACAGCCAATGAATAATGTCCTTTGAAGCCCTGAATGCCCATGGCCTTACATCATCCAATTAGGCGGGATCTGAGAGAAACGCCTGCTGCTGATTCGCTCCCTCAATCCCATCTCTAATGGCCTGTCTCTCATAGATCCCTATGGACGCACATTGTTCACGTAGGATGCAGCAACTCAATGTCCTCAACAGCCCTGTACAGTAATGTACTGTAAACATCCATCAAGAAGGTCAAATAATGTTCACTGCAAGCAGTAAGACAATGAATGGATGGTCTGGGGTGTTCGAGGCTCTCCATGAAATCCTCTCTCAATCCTTTCTTTCTTTCTCTCTCTCCCTCTCCCCTCCCTCCCCCTCTCTGTCTGTCTTTTACACTCTCTCTCTCTCTCCCCTCCCCCTCTCTCTCTTTCACACTCTCTCTCTCTCTCTCCCTCTCCCCTCCCCCTCCCCCCCTCTCTCTCTCTCCCCCCCCCCCCCCCCCCCCCCAAGGTGATGGGTTTTACAACTACCTCGTCAATCAGCGATGGTATGAGGCGGCGCTCACCCCCAATGAAGAGCTGGCCATAGAGCACGCCATTTTAATGGATAGATCGTCACAGGAGGGCGTACAGCGAGTACTGCCCGTCAATTCCCTAGGAGTTACCGTCCCGGCCCCATGGACAGAGAAATGGAGACTTTCAGAGTTCCTCCCTATCTTGCCCTCAGACTCTTCAAACTGTTTCTGTACTGTGAAAGGATACTATTTTGGCATTGACTAATGGGCTGCTGTCATGGAGGTCCTGCACATGACTCACATCCTCTCTTCTTCCTCCTCACTGCTATCTCTGTGGTTTCTGATATTGTGTCAGATATTGTGTCAGATAATACTGTAGATGATTTCAGAAGACCTTCATAGAATCTTCAAAGACATCTATAGAATCTTAGAA
>NC_138306.1:81740000-81742500 GCF_965601325.2 Salmo salar | reverse complement strand
CAATAAAGGAGTGGTTCTGCAGGTGGTAACCACAGACCACTTCTCAATTCCTATGCTTCCTGGCTGATGTTTTGGTCACTTTTGAATGCTGGCGGTGCTTTCACTCTAGTGGTAGCATGAGACGGAGTCTACAACCCACACAAGTGGCTCAGGTAGTGCAGCTCATCCAGGATGGCACATCAATGCGAGCTGTGGCAAGAAGGTTTGCTGTGTCTGTCAGCGTAGTGTCCAGAGCATGGAGGCGCTACCAGGAGACAGGCCAATACATCAGGAGACGTGGAGGAGGCCATAGGAGGGCAACAACCCAGCAGCAGGACCGCTACCTCCGCCTTTGTGCAAGGAGGAGCAGGAGGGTCACTGCCAGAGCCCTGCAAAATGACCTCCAGCAGGCCACAAATGTGCATGTGTCTGCTCAAACGGTCAGAAACAGACTCCATGAGGGTGGTATGAGGGCCCGACGTCCACAGGTGGGGGTTGTGCTTACAGCCCAACACCGTGCAGGACGTTTGGCATTTGCCAGAGAACACCAAGATTGGCAAATTCGCCACTGGCGCCCTGTGCTCTTCCCAGATGAAAGCAGATTCACACTGAGCACATGTGACAGACGTGACAGTCTGGAGACGCCGTGGAGAACGTTCTGCTGCCTGCAACATCCTCCAGCATGACCGGTTTGGCGGTGGGTCAGTCATGGTGTGGGGTGGCATTTCTTTGGGGGGCCGCACAGCCCTCCATGTGCTCGCCAGAGGTAGCCTGACTGCCAATAGGTACCGAGATGAGATCCTCAGACCCCTTGTGAGACCATATGCTGGTGCGGTTGGCCCTGGGTTCCTCCTAATGCAAAACAATGCTAGACCTCATGTGGCTGGAGTGTGACAGCAGTTCCTGCAAGAGGAAGGCATTGATGCTATGGACTGGCCCGCCCGCACCATCCGCCACCTCATCATGAGCATGCCCAGGCGTTGTAGGGAGGTCATACAGGCACGTGGAGGCCACACACACTACTGAGCCTCATTTTGACTTGTTTTAAGGACATTACATCAAAGTTGGATCAGCCTGTAGTGTGGTTTTCCACTTTCATTTTGAGTGTGACTCCAAATCCAGACCTCCATGGGTTGATAAATTGGATTTCCATTGATTATTTTTGTGTGATTTTGTTGTCAGCACATTCAACTATGTAAAGAAAAAAGTATTTAATAAGATTATTTCATTCATTCAGATCTAGGATGTGTTATTTTAGTGTTCCCTTTATTTTTTTAAGCAGTGTACATACATACATACACAAACAAGAGCACACGCACACACATACGTACATACACCAACACCCACACACACACACACACACACACACACACACACACACACACACACACACACACACACACACACACACACACACACACACACACACACACACACACACACACACACACACACACACACACACACACACACACACACACACACACACATGTTAATGGTTATGTGCTTATTATGTGTATACATGTGTCCTTCTCTGCACAGAGATCCTGAACGGGGGGGTTTATGTTGACCAGAACAAGTTCCTGTGCCACGCCGACACCATCCACTGGAGAGACATCATCAAGAACCCCCAAGCTGAGCTCTTGGTGGTACCGTCCAACAACAGTGGCCTTGGATGTGAGTATGGGGAGAAACCACAACGCTGAGAGGGAGGGGTGGTCGAGGTGCTGATAAAAATATTGAAGGATGCTTCTCTAAACTTTCAAGGTGCACACTATATACACACACACCTTCACACCTTCACACGCTTACATGTTTCCTCAGTTTCATACAAATGATATTGTTAAAATGTTCCTTTTTTTGTATCCTTTTTCTCTGTTTTGCTGAAGGTGAGTTGGAGGCAGCATCACAATAGATCAGTGATTAAACACATGGAGGTGGTTGGGTTGTGTTGCTATGCAGCCAGGCCCATGGTGATTCTGTCTCAGCTGCACATAAAGCTCACTAAAGCTGACAGCCAGCTCCTTTGAAAGTGTTTGGAACACTGAAATGGCTACTGGCCATTGTGTGTCAAAACACACAGCCATTGGCTACCGGCCATTGTGTGTCAAAACACACCGCCATTTTAGTTCCAAGTCCACTCCCCCAAACCTTCTCCACATTTTCAATTTGTTTTCCCCTCCCTAGATTGCATTGTATGCCAAGGAAAAGTGAGGGCATGATATGCATTCAATATCAGTGTAAAAAATATCACTGAATGTCACAGTGACCACTAAAAACAGCACGTATGACCACGAAATGTCACACAACGCTCGACTGAGCATGTAGTTTCTCCCCACAAGGTGTCCTTCACTATCATGTCTGTTTGAGATGTTAGAAGAAGAAGAAGAAGAAGAGAGGACAGAAGAGAGGACAGAGGAGAGGACAGATGAGAGGACAGAAGAGAGGACAGGAGAGGACAGAAGAGAGGACAGATAAGAAGACAGAGGAGAGGACAGATGAGAGGACCGATGAGAGGACA
>NC_138306.1:81732500-81735000 GCF_965601325.2 Salmo salar | reverse complement strand
AAGAGTGAGAGAAACAGAGAGAGAAACAGAGAGAGAGAAACAAAGAGAAAGAGAGAAAGAGTGAGAGAAACAGAGAGAGAAACAGAGAGAGAAACAGAGAGAGAGAAACAGAGAGAGAGAAACAGAGAGAGAGAAACAGAGAGAGAGAAACAAAGAGAAAGAGAGAAACAGAGAGAGAAACAGAGAGAGAGAAACAAAGAGAAAGAGAGAAAGAGTGAGAGAAACAGAGAGAGAAACAGAGAGAGAAACAGAGAGAGAGAAACAGAGAGAGAGAAACAGAGAGAGAGAAACAGAGAGAGAGAAACAAAGAGAAAGAGAGAAACAGAGAGAGAGAAACAAAGAGAAAGAGAGAAACAGAGAGAGAAACAGAGAGAGAGAAACAAGGAGAAAGAGAGAAACAGAGAGAGAAACAGAGAGAGAGAAACAAAGAGAAAGAGAGAAAGAGTGAGAGAAACAGAGAGAGAAACAGAGAGAGAAACAGAGAGAGAGAAACAGAGAGAGAGAAACAAAGAGAAAGAGAGAAACAGAGAGAGAAACAGAGAGAGAGAAACAAAGAGAAAGAGAGAAACAGAGAGAGAAACAGAGAGAGAAACAGAGAGAGAAACAGAGAGAGAAACAGAGAGAGAAACAGAGAGAGAAACAGAGAGAGAGAGAGAAACAGAGAGAGAGAAACAAAGAGAAAGAGAAAGAGTGAGAGAAACAGAGAGAGAGAAACAAAGAGAAAGAGAAAGAGTGAGAGAAACAGAGAGAGAGAAACAAAGAGAAAGAGAGAAAGAGTGAGAGAAACAGAGAGAGAAACAGAGAGAGAAACAGAGAGAGAGAAACAAAGAGAAAGAGAGAAAGAGTGAGAGAAACAGAGAGAGAAACAGCGAGAGAAACAGAGAGAGAGAAACAGAGAGAGAGAAACAGAGAGAGAGAAACAAAGAGAAAGAGAGAAACAGAGAGAGAAACAGAGAGAGAGAAACAAAGAGAAAGAGAGAAACAGAGAGAGAAACAGAGAGAGAAACAGAGAGAGAAACAGAGAGAGAAACAGAGAGAGAAACAGAGAGAGAAACAGAGAGAGAAACAGAGAGAGAGAGAGAAACAGAGAGCGAGAAACAAAGAGAAAGAGAAAGAGTGAGAGAAACAGAGAGAGAAACAGAGAGAGAAACAGAGAGAGAGAAACAAAGAGAAAGAGAGAAACAGAGAGAGAAACAGAGAGAGAAACAGAGAGAGAAACAGAGAGAGAAACAGAGAGAGAGAAACAAAGAGAAAGAGAAACAGAGAGAGAAACAGAGAGAGAAACAGAGAGAGAAACAGAGAGAGAAACAGAGAGAGAGAGAGAAACAGAGAGCGAGAAACAAAGAGAAAGAGAAAGAGTGAGAGAAACAGAGAGAGAAACAGAGAGAGAGAAACAGAGAGAGAGAAACAGAGAGAGAGAAACAGAGAGAGAGAAACAGAGAGAGAGAAACAGAGAGAGAAACAGAGAGAGAAACAGAGAGAGAGAAACAAAGAGAAAGAGAGAGAGTGAGAGAAACAGAGAGAGAAACAGAGAGAGAGAAACAGAGAGAGAAACAGAGAGAGAGAAACAGAGAGAGAGAAACAGAGAGAGAAACAGAGAGAGAGAAACAGAGAGAGAGAAACAGAGAGAGAGAAACAGAGAGAGAGAAACAGAGAGAGAAACAGAGAGAGAGAAACAAAGAGAAAGAGAGAAACAGAGAGAGAAACAGAGAGAGAGAAACAAAGAGAAAGAGAGAAAGAGTGAGAGAAACAGAGAGAGAAACAGAGAGAGAAACAGAGAGAGAGAAACAGAGAGAGAAACAGAGAGAGAAACAGAGAGAGAAACAGAGAGAGAGAAACAGAGAGAGAAACAGAGAGAGAAACAGAGAGAGAAACAGAGAGAGAGAAACAGAGAGAGAGAAACAGAGAGAGAGAAACAAAGAGAAAGAGAGAAACAGAGAGAGAAACAGAGAGAGAGAAACAAAGAGAAAGAGAGAAACAGAGAGAGAAACAGAGAGAAACAGAGAGAGAAACAGAGAGAGAAACAGAGAGAGAAACAGAGAGAGAAACAGAGAGAGAGAGAGAAACAGAGAGCGAGAAACAAAGAGAAAGAGAAAGAGTGAGAGAAACAGAGAGAGAAACAGAGAGAGAAACAGAGAGAGAGAAACAAAGAGAAAGAGAGAAACAGAGAGAGAAACAGAGAGAGAAACAGAGAGAGAGAGAGAAACAGAGAGAGAGAAACAAAGAGAAAGAGAAAGAGTGAGAGAAACAGAGAGAGAGAAACAAAGAGAAAGAGAGAAACAGAGAGAGAAACAGAGAGAGAAACAGAGAGAGAAACAGAGAGAGAAACAGAGAGAGAAACAGAGAGAGAGAGAGAAACAGAGAGAGAGAAACAAAGAGAAAGAGAAAGAGTGAGAGAAACAGAGAGAGAGAAACAAAGAGAAAGAGAAAGAGTGAGAGAAACAGAGAGAGAGAAACAAAGAGAAAGAGAGAAAGAGTGAGAGAAACAGAGAGAGAAACA